>NC_079194.1:297247106-297547939 GCF_029499605.1 Hyla sarda | reverse complement strand
ATAGATAGATATGAGATAGATAGATATGAGATAGATAGATATGAGATAGATAGATATGAGATAGATAGATAGATAGATAGATATGAGATAGATATATATGAGATAGATAGATAGATAGATAGATAGATAGATATGAGATAGATAGATAGATATGAGATAGATAGATATGAGATAGATAGATAGATAGATAGATAGATAGATAGATATGAGATAGATATATATGAGATAGATAGATAGATATGAGATAGATATATATTAGATAGATAGATATGAGATAGATAGATAGATATGAGATAGATAGATAGATAGGAGATAGATAGATAGATAGATAGATATGAGATAGATAGATAGATAGATATGAGATAGATAGATATGAGATAGATCGATAGATAGATATGAGATAGATAGATATGAGATAGATAGATAGATAGATAGATATGAGATAGATGGATAGATAGATAGATAGATAGATATGAGATAGATAGATATGAGATAGATAGATAGATAGATAGATAGGAGATAGATAGATAGATAGATATGAGATAGATAGATATGAGATAGATAGATAAATATGAGATAGATAGATAGATATGAGATAGATAGATAGATAGATAGATAGATAGATATGAGATAGATGGATAGATAGATAGATAGATAGATATGAGATAGATAGATATGAGATAGATAGATATGAGATAGATAGATATGAGATAGATAGATATGAGATAGATAGAGAGATAGATGTGAAATAGATAGAGAGATAGATAGATATGAGCTAGATAGATAGATATGATATAGATAGTATAGATAGATATGAGATAGATAGTATAGATAGATATGAGATAGATAGATAGATAGATATGAGATAGATAGATATGAGATAGATAGATAGATAGATATGAGATAGATAGATAGATAGATAGATAGATAGATAGATAGCAACAGGAGAATAGAGCAGCACACTGCTAGCCTAAAGATATAGATAAAACATGAGTATATAGATAGAACATGAAAAGCTATACAGCTGTAGTGCAATAAATGAAGATATGAAACTATGAAATTATGAGGGACTTAGCTTGCAAATTTGGCGACAAATAGAGTGGACCGTCCCACCTTGGACACCCTCACTGTGATGGAATAACATTTTGTTGGGATTTTATCATTGAGTGTGGTGCGGATATTTCCAATTTTTGTTTATATATGGATCCCTGACCCGGGTCTGGACACTGCGTGCACCAATTCCTGTTTTGTTCAGGTGCTGCTCTCCTTTCAATTTATATAGATAGATAGATAGATAGATAGATAGATAGATAGATAGATAGATACAGAGGGGATCAAAAGTTTGGGCACCCCAGGAAAAATTTGTATTAATGTGCATAAAGAAGCCAAGGAAAGATGGAAAAATCTCCAAAAGGCATCAAATTACAGATTAGACATTCTTATAATATGTCAACAAAAGTTAGATTTTATTTCCATCATTTACACAAAATAACAGAAAACAAAAAAATGGCGTCTGCAAAAGTTTGGGCACCCTGCAGAGTTAATATCTTGTACTGCCCCCTTTGGCAAGTATCACAGCTTGTAAACGCTTTTTGTAGCCAGCCAAGAGTCTTTCAATTCTTGTTTGAGGTATCTTTGCCCATTCTTCCTTACAAAAGTCTTCCAGTTCTTTGAGATTTCTGGGCTGTCTGTCATGCACTGCTCTTTTAAGGTCTATCCATAGATTTTCAATTATGTTATCTTGATGTAATCCCCCCATGGATTTCGAGGTGTGTTTAGGATCATTATCCATTTGTAGAAGCCATCCTCTCTTTAACTTCAGCTTTTTCACAGATGGCATCAAGTTAGCATCCAAAAATTGCTGAAATTTTATTGAATCCATTTTTCCTTCTACTCGTGAGATGTTCCCTGTGCCACTGGCTGCAATACAACCACACAGCATGATTGATCCACCCCCATGCTTAACAGTTGGACAGAGGTTCTTTTCATTAAATTCTGTTCCCCTTCTTCTCCAAACGTACCCTTGCTCATTCCGGCCAAAAAGTTCAATTTTAACCTCATCGGTCCACAGAACTTGTTTCCAAAATGCATCAGGCTTGTCTATATGTTCATTTGCAAAGTTCAAACGCTGATTTTTGTGGTGAGGACGTAGAAGAGGTTTTCTTCTGATGACGCTTCCATGAAGACCATATTTGTACAAGGATCTCTTTATAGTGGAATAGTGTACCACAACTCCAGTGTCTGCCAGATCTTTCTGGAGAGATTGTGCAGTCAAACTTGGGTTTTGAATTGTTTTTCTCACTATTCTGCAAGATTTTCTGTCTGATATTTTTCTTGGTCTTCCAGATCTTGCTTTAACTTCCACTGTTCCCGATGACTGCCATTTCTCAATTACATTCCGAACAGAGGATATTGACATCTGAAAACGTTTTGCTATCTTCTTATAACCTTCTCCAGCTTTATGACCAACTATTTTCAGTTTCAGATTTCTAGACAACTGCTTAGAAGAACCCATGGTGCTGATTGTTGGGGCAAGGTCAGATGAGTCTGGGCATTTAAAACCTTTGAGATTGACATCACTTGGTCTTCCCAGATGATGATTGAGAACAATCCATGACACTGGCAGGTCTCAGCTTTGCAAAGGGGGCAGTGCATGCTATAAATTCTGCAGGGTGCCCAAACTTTTGCAGACGCCATGTTTTTTGTTTTCTGTTATTTTGAAAGTGTAAATGATGGAAATAAAATCTAACTTTTGTTGACATATTATAAGAATGTCTAATCTGTAATTTGATGCCTTTTGGAGAATTTTCCATCTTTCCTTGGCTTCTTTATGCACATTAATACAAATTTTTACCTGGGGTGCCCAAACTTTTGAGGTGCAGCATTATCATTTCACAAGAAATACTGCAGACTAACCAAAACAGAAGAACACAATCCGTAGGCATATGAGCGCCACTTTTTTTTTCCGGAAGCTGCAGGAAAGATTCTGTAGTCCTGTAAATAATCCTGGTGATGGTCTTTTTGCTCATTTAGTGGCTTAATTTATTACTTAGAAAGCAAAATCGAATTTAATATTCTAATAATACCAGAAAAAAACAATAATAATAATAATAATCGTAGGAAAAATTCCAAGTGTAGAATACTCCATTTCTGCCCACAGAACAACAGAGTATAATGAGCGTTCATTTGTCAGGAAAGCTTTATTTACTCCAGCGCCGGCGTGCGGGAGGCGGAACGTCAGCTACCGAATGGCAAGATCTCCCTCTGGTGACGCGCCACAACACAGCAACACATTGGGATGAAATCCCAGCTCTGAGCAGTAACACCAGCAAAGTCAGCGCCATGTGAGGGATTCTTTATGAGTAACAATATCATCTCTCCAGTGCTCACTGGCGCCCCCTTGGGAATAATACAGGCAAAGTTGAGAAACTAAAGGGGTACTCCCACCCTAGACATCTTATCCCCTATCCAAAGGAAAGTGAAAGTAAAGTGATCTTTACTGTGGCAACCACTAGGAAGGACAAACTGCAACTCCCAGCATGCCCAGACAGCCAAAGGCTGTCTGGGCATGCTGGGAGTTGTAGTTTTGCAACATCTGGAGGGTCACAGTTTGGAGACCACTGTTACAGTGGTGCCCAAACGGTAGCCCTCCAGATGTTGCCAAACTACAACTGTCAGCATGCCTAGACTGCCCAGGCATGCTGGAAGTTGTAGTTCTGTAACATCTGTCCCTTCAGATTTAGCAATTTTCATGACATTTTTGAAAATTGCTGCTCTACTATGAAGCCCTCTAATTTTTTCAAGAAGCAAAAATATGTCCATTTTATGATGCCAACATAACGTAGACATACTGGCCCTCATTTACTTACAAAATCGGGTTGTAAGTCTATCTTGCTTTCTTACCTAACTGCTTTTTTCCCCTGCACCTAATGTGGGGGATCTATACTGCACCTAATGTGGGGGAACTGTACTGCACCTAATGTGGGGGAACTGTACTGCACCTAATGTGGGGGAACTGTACTGCACCTAATGTGGGGGAACTGTACTGCACCTAATGTGGGGGAACTGTACTGCACCTAATGTTGGGGAACTGTACTGCACCTAATGTGGGGGAATTGTACTGCACCTAATGTGGGGGAATTGTACTGCACCTAATGTGGGGGAACTGTACTGCACCTAATGTGGGGGAACTGTACTGCACCCAATGTGGGGGAACTGTACTGCACCTAATGTGGGGGAACTGTACTGCACCTAATGTTGGGGAACTGTACTGCACCTAATGTGGGGGAACTGTACTGCACCTAATGTGGGGGAACTGTACTGCACCTAATGTTGGGAAACTGTACTGCACCTAATGTTGGGGAACTGTACTGCACCTAATGTGGGGGAACTGTACTGCACCTAATGTGGGGGACCTGTACTGCACCTAATGTGGGGGAACTGTACTGCACCTAATGTGGGGGAATTGTACTGCACCTAATGTGGGGGAACTGTACTGCACCTAATGTGGGGGAATTGTACTGCACCTAATGTGGGGGAACTGTACTGCCAACCCTAATGTGGGGGAACTGTACTGCACCTAATGTTGGGGAACTGTACTGCCAACCCTAATGTGGGGGAACTGTACTGCACCTAATGTGGGGGAACTGTACTGCACCTAACGTTGGGGAACTGTACTGCACCTAATGTTGGGGAACTGTACTGCACCTAATGTTGGGGAACTGTACTGCACCTAATGTGGGGGAACTGTACTGCACCTAATGTGGGGGAACTATACTGCACCTAATGTGGGGGAATTGTACTGCACCTAATGTGGGGGAACTGTACTGCACCTAATGTGGGGGAATTGTACTTCACCTAATGTGGGGTAACTGTACTGCCAACCCTAATGTGGGGGAACTGTACTGCACCTAATGTGGGGGAACTATACTGCACCTAATGTTGGGGAACTGTACTGCACCTAATGTTGGGGAACTGTACTGCACCTAATGTTGGGGAACTGTACTGCACCTAATGTGGGGGAACTGTACTGCACCTAATGTGGGGGAACTGTACTGCACCTAATGTGGGGGAATTGTACTGCACCTAATGTGGGGGAACTGTACTGCACCTAATGTGGGGGAATTGTACTGCACCTAATGTGGGGGAACTGTACCGCCAACCCTAATGTGGGGGAACTGTACTGCACCTAATGTTGGGGAACTGTACTGCCAACCCTAATGTGGGGGAACTGTACTGCCAACCCTAATGTGTGGGAACTACAACCTAATGTGGGGGGATCTATACTGCCAACCTAATGTGGGGGGAACTGTGCTGCGTACTTAAAGTGGTAGTCCACTAATAAGATATATAAGTGTGCATAGGAATTTGTTCATGTTTTGTTATCTATAGTCCGGCCCTCCAACGGTCTGAGGGACCGTGAACTGGCCCCCCGTTTAAAAAGTTTGAGGACCCCTGGTGTATACCTAGGGGCTGGGCCCGCGAGTGGGTGGCCTTGCTGTCAGTGACCGGTTTTTCCTGAGTTTTTGGGTCGCTTGGTGGGTTGGATTTTTGGTTGTCGCTTTTTACTTCGTTTTTCTGATCCGAGGTTTTGCGCTGGCTTTTTGGGGGCTATGTGGATGAGGCACTTCCTTTCTCCTCGCCTCCTTCTATGAGACTTGGGTGTCCAATGTGTTTTTGGGTGCCTATTTCGTGCGTTTGCAGGCCCGTCGGTCCGAGACTGCTTAGGCGATCTGGGACAAGCAGCTTGTGCTGCATGAGGGTCCGCGAATGACTTTTTCCGGTTGTCGTCCTATTGTTGATTGGGCGGTGGTAGGGCCCCCCCCCCCCCTTTTTTTTCAGGAGTGGGTGGTGAAGCACGTGGGGCGCTGGCGATCTGCATGTTGTGTTGCTATTTTCGCCCAGTTTGTGTTTCCCGTATGTTTTTTGTTTTGCGAGCGGCTTTCCGCAAGGTGGTGCGAGTGCTGCGGCACTCTTCGGTGTATGGGCAAGTCTGAGAGTGGAGCTCACCCGAGAGTTAAAATAAATAAATTTATTAATTAATAAAAAGATCCTGGCGGCAGGTACCTCAGATGGAAATGTGTTGGGCGGATTTCCTGGAGAGGAACTGTGTTGGGTGTGTCCGGGGGGCTGAAGTGGCCCCAGGTGTTGGCTATCCAGTATCTCTTGGGTGGGGGTCGGAGCCCAGTGTAGAGCTAACTGGTCTCCTCCGTGGCGGTAAGAAGACGGTGAAAGCGGGGTCAACCCGGGGTAGACCTCCACACAGGACAGTGTGGCAGCACCTCTCGGGTTGGTAAGAAGCCAATCGGTGTCTTTGTTACAGTTAAATTGTTATTTATATAAGTAATTTTATAAATAAAGCTGTGGCCGATCCCCACCCATAAAATAGTTGAATTGTTGTTGTGTCAGTTATTATTTAATTAATTATTGTAATAAGGGGGAGGGGTAGTTATAGCCTGCTAGGAGCTAATTGGGTCTCAACAGTCTAAAAAATAAAGAAGTCTGATTTGCACCTCATCGGTGAGCTGCCGCATTTCCTTTCTTGCTATTTGCTTACAGTTCCTAAAATGGACAGAAGTGTCAGCAGAGAGCACTGTGATCAGACAGGAAAGAAATTTAAAAAGGAAAAGAACTGTGTCACCCCAGTAGTAAGCTAAGGACATGAGTAGGAGGTTTGTTACAGTGTGTCACCCCAGTAGTAAGGAGATAACATGAGGAGGAGGTTTGTTACAGTGTGTCACCCCAGTAGTAAGCTAATGACATGAGGAGGAGGTTTGTTACAGTGTGTCACCCCAGTAGTAAGGAGATTACATGAGGAGGAGGTTTGTTACAGTGTGTCACCCCAGTAGTAAGGAGATAACATGAGGAGGAGGTTTGTTACAGTGTGTCACCCCAGTAGTAAGGAGATTACATGAGGAGGAGTTTTGTTACAGTGTGTAACCCCAGTAGTAAGGAGATAACATGAGGAGGAGGTTTGTTACAGTGTGTCACCCCAGTAGTAAGGAGATTACATGAGGAGGGGGTTTGTTACAGTGTGTCACCCCAGTAGTAAGGAGATTACATGAGGAGGGGGTTTGTTACAGTGTGTCACCCCAGTAGTAAGGAGATTACATGAGGAGGAGGTTCGTTACAGTGTGTCACCCCAGTAGTAAGGAGATAACATGAGGAGGAGGTTTGTTACAGTGTGTCACCCCAGTAGTAAGGAGATTACATGAGGAGGAGTTTTGTTACAGTGTGTCACCCCAGTAGTAAGGAGATTACATGAGGAGGAGGTTTGTTACAGTGTGTCACCCCAGTAGTAAGGAGATTACATGAGGAGGAGGTTTGTTACAGTGTGTCACCACAGTAGTAAGGAGATTACATGAGGAGGAGGTTTGTTACAGGGTGTCACCCCAGTAGTAAGGAGATTACATGAGGAGGGGGTTTGTTACAGTGTGTCACCCCAGTAGTAAGGAGATAACATGAGGAGGAGGTTTGTTACAGTGTGTCACCCCAGTAGTAAGCTAATGACATGAGGAGGAGGTTTGTTACAGTGTGTCACCCCAGTAGTAAGGAGATTACATGAGGAGGAGGTTCGTTACAGTGTGTCACCCCAGTAGTAAGGAGATAACATGAGGAGGAGGTTTGTTACAGTGTGTCACCCCAGTAGTAAGGAGATTACATGAGGAGGAGTTTTGTTACAGTGTGTCACCCCAGTAGTAAGGAGATTACATGAGGAGGAGGATTGTTACAGTGTGTCACCCCAGTAGTAAGGAGATTACATGAGGAGGAGGTGTTTTACAGTGTGTCACCCCTGTAGTAAGGAGATTACATGAGGAGGGGGTTTGTTACAGTGTGTCACCCCAGTAGTAAGGAGATTACATGAGGAGGAGGATTGTTACAGTGTGTCACCCCAGTAGTAAGGAGATTACATGAGGAGGAGGTGTTTTACAGTGTGTCACCCCTGTAGTAAGGAGATTACATGAGGAGGGGGTTTGTTACAGTGTGTCACCCCAGTAGTAAGGAGATTACATGAGGAGGAGGTTTGTTACAGTGTGTCACCCCAGTAGTAAGGAGATTACATGAGGAGGAGGTGTTTTACAGTGTGTCACCCCAGTAGTAAGGAGATTACATGAGGAGGGGGTTTGTTACAGTGTGTCACCCCAGTAGTAAGGAGATTACATGAGGAGGAGGTTTGTTACAGTGTGTCACCCCAGTAGTAAGGAGATAACATGAGGAGGAGGTTTGTTACAGTGTGTCACCCCAGTAGTAAGGAGATTACATGAGGAGGGGGTTTGTTACAGTGTGTCACCCCAGTAGTAAGGAGATTACATGAGGAGGAGGTTTGTTACAGTGTGTCACCCCAGTAGTAAGGAGATTACATGAGGAGGAGGTTTGTTACAGTGTGTCACCCCAGTAGTAAGGAGATTACATGAGGAGGAGGTTTGTTACAGTGTGTAACCCCAGTAGTAAGGAGATTACATGAGGAGGAGGTTTGTTACAGTGTGTCACCCCAGTAGTAAGGAGATTACATGAGGAGGAGGTTTGTTACAGTGTGTCACCACAGTAGTAAGGAGATTACATGAGGAGGAGGTTTGTTACAGTGTGTCACCCCAGTAGTAAGGAGATTACATGAGGAGGAGGTTTGTTACAGTGTGTCACCCCAGTAGTAAGGAGATTACATGAGGAGGAGGTTTGTTACAGTGTGTCACCCCAGTAGTAAGGAGATTACATGAGGAGGAGGTTTGTTTCAGTGTGTCACCCCAGTAGTAAGGAGATTACATGAGGAGGAGGTTTGTTTCAGTGTTTCACCCCAGTAGTAAGGAGATTACATGAGGAGGAGGTTTGTTACAGTGTGTCACCCCAGTAGTAAGGAGATTACATGAGGAGGAGGTTTGTTACAGCGTGTCACCCCAGTAGTAAGGAGATTACATGAGGAGGTTTGTTACAGTGTATCACCCCAGTAGTAAGGAGATAACATGAGGAGGAGGTTTGTTACAGTGTATCACCCCAGTAGTAAGGAGATTACATGAGGAGAAGGTTTGTTACAGTGTGTCACCCCAGTAGTAAGGAGATAACATGAGGAGGAGGTTTGTTACAGTGTATCACCCCAGTAGTAAGGAGATTACATGAGGAGGAGGTTTGTTACAGTGTGTCACCCCAGTAGTAAGGAGATTACATGAGGAGGAGGTTTGTTACAGTGTGTCACCCCAGTAGTAAGGAGATTACATGAGGAGGAGGTTTGTTACAGTGTGTCACCCCAGTAGTAAGGAGATTACATGAGGAGGAGGTTTGTTACAGTGTGTCACCCAAGTAGTAAGGTGATTACATGAGGAGGAGGTTTGTTACAGTGTTTCACCCCAGTAGTAAGGAGATTACATGAGGAGGAGGTTTGTTACAGTGTTTCACCCCAGTAGTAAGGAGATTACATGAGGAGGAGGTTTGTTACAGTGTGTCACCCCAGTAGTAAGGAGATAACATGAGGAGGGGGTTTGTTACAGTGTGTCACCCCAGTAGTAAGGAGATTACATGAGGAGGAGGTTTGTTACAGTGTGTCACCCCAGTAGTAAGGTGATTACATGAGGAGGAGGTTTGTTACAGTGTGTCACCCCAGTAGTAAGGAGATTACATGAGGAGGAGGTTTGTTACAGTGTGTCACCCCAGTAGTAAGGTGTTTACTACTGGGGTGACACACTGTAACAAACCTCCCCCTTTTCATGTAAGGAGATTACATGAGGAGGAGGTTTGTTACAGTGTGTCTCCCTAGTCATAAGGTGATTACATGTCAAAGGTCGGGCCAATGGGAAGAGTCAAGGGGCTGCAAAATTAGCTTTTGCCTAGGGTGGCAAAAATCCTTGCTCAAGCCATGGACACTGACCAATCTGAAAGTGATGGGTGATGGCAAAAATATCACTTTATGAGACGGGAACACCCCATTAAGTACAGGTTACACTGCAAAAGTGGGTATATTCCTAAAATGTTGTTTCTGCAAGTAAAACCTTTCCCTCTTCCAGTGCAAAATTTAGGACAGTCCCAGGAAAAGGATCTCCATAAAGATCGCAGGCCAATCTGTCTCACAGAGTAACACTACCTGAATAAACAGAGGAGAGGAGAGGGGAGGGGAGAGAGGAGAGGAGAGGGGAGGAGGGGAGAGGAGAGGGGAGGAGGGGAGAGGAGAGGAGAGAGGACGGGAGAGGGAAGAGGAGGGGAGGGGAGAGGAGAGGAGAGGGGAGGAGGGGAGAGGAGAGGGGGAGAGGAGAGGAGAGAGGAGAGGAGAGGAGAGAGGAGAGGGAGAGGAGAGGAGTGGAGTGGGGAGAGGAGAGGGAGAGGGGAGAGGACGCGAGAGGGGAGGAGGGGAGGGGAGAGGGGAGGGAGAGGAGGGGAGAGGAGAGGGAGAGGAGAGGGGAGAGGAGAGGGAGAGGAGAAGAGGGGAGAGGAGAGAGGAGAGGGAGAGGAGAAGAGGGGAGAGGAGAGGAGGGGAGGGGAGAGGAGAGGAGAGGAGGGGAGAGGAGAGGAGAGGAGGGGAGTGGAGAGGAGAGGGAGAGGAGAGGAGGGAGAGGAGAGGAGGGGAGAGGAGAGGAGGGAGAGGAGAGGAGAGAGGAGGGGAGAGGAGAGGAGGGAGAGGAGAGGAGAGAGGAGGGGAGAGGAGAGGAGGGGAGAGGAGAGGAGGGGAGAGGAGAGGAGAGGAGGGGAGAGAAGAGGAGGGAGAGGAGAGGAGGGGAGAAGAGAGGAGAGAGGGGAGGGAGAGGAGAGGAGAAGAGGGGAGAGGAGAGGAGAGGAGAAGAGGGGAGAGGAGAGGAGGGGAGAGGAGAGGATAGGAGAGGAGGGGAGAGGAGAGGAGAGGAGAGGGGAGGGGAGAGGAGAGGAGAGAGGAGAGGAGGGGAGAGGAGAGGAGAGGAGAGGGGAGGGGAGGGGAGAGGAGAGGGGAGAGGAGAGGAGAGGAGAGGAGGGGAGAGGAGAGGAGAGGAGGGGAGAGGAGAGGAGAGGAGGGGAGAGGAGAGGAGAGGAGGGGAGAGGAGAGGAGAGGAGAGGAGAGGAGGGGAGAGGAGAGGGGAGGGGAGGGGAGAGGAGGGGAGAGGAGAGGAGAGGAGAGGAGAGGGGAGAGGAGAGGAGAGGAGAGGAGAGGAGGGGAGAGGAGAGGAGAGGAGGGGAGAGGAGAGGAGAGGAGGGGAGAGGAGAGGAGGGGAGAGGAGAGGAGGGGAGAGGAGAGGAGAGGAGGGGAGAGGAGAGGAGGGAGAGGAGAGGAGAGAGGAGGGGAGAGGAGAGGAGGGAGAGGAGAGGAGAGAGGAGGGGAGAGGAGAGGAGAGGAGGGGAGAGGAGAGGAGGGGAGAGGAGAGGAGAGGAGGGGAGAGAAGAGGAGGGAGAGGAGAGGAGAGGAGGGGAGAAGAGAGGAGAGAGGGGAGGGAGAGGAGAGGAGAAGAGGGGAGAGGAGAGGAGAAGAGGGGAGAGGAGAGGAGGGGAGAGGATAGGAGAGGAGGGGAGAGGAGAGGAGAGGAGAGGAGAGGGGAGGGGAGAGGAGAGAGGAGAGAGGAGAGGAGAGGAGGGGAGAGGAGAGGAGAGGGGAGGGGAGGGGAGAGGAGGGGAGAGGAGAGGAGAGGGGAGAGGAGAGGAGAGGAGAGGAGAGGAGGGGAGAGGAGAGGAGAGGAGGGGAGAGGAGAGGAGAGGGGAGGGGAGGGGAGAGGAGGGGAGAGGAGAGGAGAGGGGAGAGGAGAGGAGAGGAGAGGAGAGGAGGGGAGAGGAGAGGAGAGGAGGGGAGAGGAGAGGAGGGGAGAGGAGAGGAGGGGAGAGGAGAGGAGAGGAGGGGAGAGGAGAGGAGGGGAGAGGAGAGGAGAGGAGGGGAGAGGAGAGGAGAGGGGAGGGGAGGGGAGAGGAGGGGAGAGGAGAGGAGAGGAGAGGAGGGGAGGGGAGAGGAGAGGAGGGGAGAGGAGAGGAGGGGAGAGGAGAGGAGAGGAGGGGAGAGGAGAGGAGAGGAGGGGAGAGGAGAGGAGGGGAGAGGAGAGGAGAGGAGAGGAGGGGAGAGGAGAGGAGGGGAGGAGGAGAGGAGAGGAGGGGAGAGGAGAGGAGGGGAGAGGAGAGGAGGGGAGAGGAGAGGGGGAGGGGAGGGGGTGAGGAGGGGAGAGGAGAGGAGAGGAAAGGGGAGAGGAGAGGAGAGGAGAGGAGGGGAGAGGAGAGGAGAGGAGGGGAGAGGAGAGGAGAGGAGGGGAGAGGAGAGGAGGGGAGAGGAGGGGGTAGGAGAGGAGGGGAGAGGAGAGGAGAGGAGAGGAGGGGAGAGGAGGGGAGAGGAGAGGAGGGGAGAGGAGAGGAGGGGAGAGGAGAGGAGGGGAGAGGAGAGGAGGGGAGAGGAGGAGATGAAGCTTCAGGATATTCTATGAAGAGATGGGCCCCTCAGCAGTTGTAGAAAGTTATATCTATCTATCTATCTATCTATCTCATATCTATCTATCTATCTATCTATCTATCTCATATCTATCTATCTATCTCATATCTATCTCATATCTATCTATCTATCTCATATCTATCTATCTATCTCATATCTATCTCATATCTATCTATCTCATATCTATCTATCTCATATCTATCTATCTCATATCTATCTATCTCATATCTATCTATCTATCTATCTCATATCTATCTCATATCTATCTCATATCTATCTATCTCATATCTATCTATCTATCTCATATCTATCTATCTCATATCTATCTATCTTATATCTATCTATCTCATATCTATCTCATATCTATCTATCTATCTATCTCACATCTATCTCATATCTAACTCATATCTATCTATCTATCTCATATCTATCTCATATCTATCTATCTCATATCTATCTATCTATCTCATATCTATCTATCTATCTCATATCTATCTATCTCATATCTATCTCATATCTATCTATCTATCTCATATCTATCTATCTCATATCTATCTATCTATCTATCTCATATCTATCTATCTCATATCTATCTATCTATCTCATATCTATCTATCTATCTATCTCATATCTATCTATCTATCTATCTATCTATCTATCTCATCTATCTATCTCATATCTATCTATCTATCTATCTATCTATCTATTTCATATTTATCTATCTATCTCTATCTCTTCCCATTTGTTAACCCCTTACTGGTTCCTCTGTCTCATATCTGGGAGGGAGTAACATGTCCGTTCTCTAGATAAAAGCCGCGTTCCCTCTCACTGACATGATTCTCTGACGTGTTTTCGCAGGTCCGTATTGTGGTGTCTCCAGGAGATTAGACATGTTCCTGGGGAGGACGTTTTCACAGCCACAGAATGGACAATTGTTCTGCTAAACCATAGAAAAGACTCATTGCCATTTCTATCTTATGTCTATTTAACCCCTAAAAGACACGTGCCGTAAATGTATGGCCGATGCAGTGAGCTACTTCTCGCACAGTGCTGTGTATTGGTGGCCAGCTATGAAGTGAGCTATTAACCCTTTAGATGTCGTGATCAATGCCAGTCATAGTATCTATAGTGAAAAAGGAGGTGCTGGTGGATTCGGGGTTGTCTCATCAGTCCCCCGCAGTGTGAATGCAGGGGTCTGATGAGTAAGTCATAGCTATAGGACAATATGGCTGGTGTAGATATGGTGATGGGGCACTAAGGCTGGTGTGGCCATGGTGATAGTGGCACTGTGGTTGGTGTGGTCATGATGGGGCACTGTGGCTGGTGTGGTCATGATGGGGCACTGTGGCTGGTGTGGCCATGGTGATAGTGGCACTGTGGTTGGTGTGGTCATGATGGGGCACTGTGGCTGGTGCATTCATGGCAATAGAGGTACTGTGGTTGGTATGGTGATGGGGGCACTGCAGCTGGTGTGGTCATGATGGGGCACTGTGGCTGGTGCATTCATGGCAATAGGGGTACTGTGGTTGGTATGGTGATGGAGGCACTGTGGCTGTAGGGGTACTCTGGCTGATGCCATCATGGTGATGGGGCACTGTGGCTGTAGGGGTACTCTGGCTGATGCCATCATGGTGATGGGGCACTGTGGCTGTAGGGGTACTCTGGCTGATGCCATCATGGTGATGGGGCACTGTGGCTGTAGGGGTACTCTGGCTGATGCCATCATGGTGATGGAGTCACTGCGGCTGTAGGGGTACTCTGGCTGATGCCATCATGGTGATGGGGCACTGTGGCTGTAGGGGTACTCTGGCTGATGCCATCATGGTGATGGGGCACTGTGGCTGTAGGGGTACTCTGGCTGATGCCATCATGGTGATGGAGTCACTGCGGCTGTAGGGGTACTCTGGCTGATGCCATCATGGTGATGGGGCACTGTGGCTGTAGGGGTACTCTGGCTGATGCCATCATGGTGATGGGGCACTGTGGCTGTAGGGGTACTCTGGCTGATGCCATCATGGTGATGGGGCACTGTGGCTGTAGGGGTACTCTGGCTGATGCCATCATGGTGATGGAGTCACTGCGGCTGTAGGGGTACTCTGGCTGATGCCATCATGGTGATGGGGCACTGTGGCTGTAGGGGTACTCTGGCTGATGCCATCATGGTGATGGGGCACTGTGGCTGTAGGGGTACTCTGGCTGGTGCCGTCATGGTGATGGAGTCACTGCGGCTGTAGGGATACTCTGGCTGATGCCATCATGGTGATGGGGCACTGTGGCTGTAGGGGTACTCTGGCTGATGCCATCATGGTGATGGGGCACTGTGGCTGTAGGGGTACTCTGGCTGGTGCCGTCATGGTGATGGAGTCACTGTGGCTGTAGGGATACTCTGGCTGATGCCGTCGTGGTGATGGGGCACTGCGGCTGTTGCAGGCATAATTATGGGGGGAATGGTATAGTAATGGTGGTGGGGAACTGTGGCTGGTGAATTCATAATCATGGGGCACAGTGTCCGGCACAGCCATAATGATGGGGCTCTGTCGTATGTGTAGTAATGGTGATGGGGTACGGTGTCTGGTGCCGTCATGGTGATAGGACAATTTGGTGAAGCCATAGTCCTCATGGGGCAATGTATCAGGTGAAGTCATTGGTGCAGCTACTCAAACATGATAGAACAGATAGAATTCACCTTTTTTTTCTCATATTTCTAAGCAAATTAAGTTTTATTTGATTATTTGTAACTCGCCGAGTTCTGCTAATTAACCTAAATCGGGAAGCGACTTGTTTGGCTTTAAATGCAGCACTTAGAACCTTACACCTGTACACTTTAATTAAGTGCAAAACAAGCCTCCGACATCCAATTAGATATTTTCTTCTCCATTTTTGTTGCATTATGGCTTGTACTTTACTGAAAAGCTAATTAAACAGGTTTTACGCCATGAATTTTAATATTTGCGAGCAGCTTGAGGTAAACCTTTGAGGATGGATCATAAAATGGGAGCTGCTCTACGGAACCCACGCTAGACATAGTGAAGGAGAAGCGTGGGGAGAGGCGCAGTTTGCAAAAGGAAGACATTTTACTGAAATAGGTATAAAAGTGAACATCATATAAGGGGGGTGCGACCCAAAGGCTTAAGGGGGGCTCTGTAGTTTGTAAACACAAACAGATTATTCACAGTTAGGGAAGGATAACACGTAACGCATCCGCAGCGTATTTGACGCTTCGGAGTAGATGTCTGGAGAGGTGCGTATCCGTGCGTAACTCGCAGCTCCCTCATGGCGGCGGATTGCTGCTGCGCGCAGGACGCACTGGCATAGCTTGAGGCACACTCTAGGGACGGGCAGTAGCGCATACACTGCATCAAATACGTTGCGGATGCACTACATGTGACCCTATCATAAAAGAGAAATTGTAGAAGGGCACTGATCAGAATAGATGTCTTCTAAATCCTTGCGATGTCCTCGGAACCGCAGAATACCATGTATAGACGCTGCAGAGGGCGCTCAGAGACCACGACCATTTCATGCGCAATGATGCACTTCTTCCGGCCTCCGAGTAGTGCATCGTTACGCATGAAACAGTCGTAGCCTCTGAGCGCCCTTTGCAGCGTCTATTCATGGTATCCCGTATTTCCTAGGACAGCATGAGGATCTCGAAGACATCCGATCTGGTCAGTGCCCCTCTACATTTTCTCTTTTACTGTATAGACGCTGCAAAAGGTACTCGGAGGCTACCACTGTTTTATGCATAATGACGCACTTCTTCCGGCCTCCTTAGATGCCGGAAGAAGTGCGTCATTATGCATGAAACGATTGTGCTGACCTCGGAACTGCAGGATACCATTAATAGATGCTGCAAAGGGCGCTCAGAGGCTAAGACCATTTCATGCATAACGACATGGTTGGTTTACCCCCCCCCCCCCCCCCCGCGCGCAATTTCCTGTGTAGCACCCCGGCTCTCCTCACACACGGAGCGGGAGTCGGCATACGTCCTCTATCATCTATGAGGGAGAGTCGAAGATACATGAGCCCTGTACCCTTGTATTTCCGGCTCTTCCATAGAGAAGAATAGAGGTTGCATGCCGACCCCTGCTCCGTGCACAAGGCAAGCCGGGGCGCACTACAAGAGATCACGGGGTCCCAGCAATCAGACCCCTGTGATCAGATAAACTGTCCTACATGAGACTACTCCTTTAAAGGGGTACAGCAGCCAAAATAAACTTATCCCCCAGCCACAGCCATTGATGGAAGTCCCTTATCCCTCTACTTACTTTGGACTTCTGTCTTTGTTAGGAGTTCCTGATCCTCTACTAACTTTAGACTCCTGCCTTTGATAGGAGTCCCTGATCCTCTACATATTTTGAACTCCGGTATTTGATAGGAGTCCCTGATCCTCTACTAACTTTAGACTCCTGCCTTTGATAGGAGTCCCTGATCCTCTACATATTTTGGACTCCTGTATTTGATAGGAGTCCCTGATCCTCTACATACTTTAGCCTTCTGCCTTTGATAGGAGTCCCTGATCCTCTACATATTTTGGACTCCTTTATTTGATAGGAGTCCCTGATCCTCTAAATATTTTGGACTCCTGCAAAATTGCAGGGCAGTTTGGGCGCTTCCAAATCTAGAACAAACTCAAATAAATTTACAAATCTGATAAGTGTCTTGGCACGAACCACTGGACCAAGGACACTAAAGTCTTTAATCTCAAAAACGTGAAACCCATGTGGTCCACATTTTTAGAGTTCAAGACTTTGGTCTCCCTGGTCCAGGGTTTTTTCTTATGCATTGCGGCTGGGCTTGGACCTGACACCAATTCCTTGGAGGCTGCACCACTAGATTATATATATATATATATATATATATTCATCCTGAATACATTCTTACGTCTTGTACACAACAATGAAAGGTGAGTCGTTCCCCATAGGGTACGATACTCTCTTCCCTCGAGCTGTATGTTATTAATGTACTGGCCTATGAGAAGCTCTACCTTGATATTGACCTTAGATGTTCATCTATCAGTAATAAATCATTTTTTGGCTCATGTTACTCTTCCTATGACTACAAAGCGATCAGGTAATGCACTTCTATGCTCATGTCCTCACCTGAACTCACCTCCGTTGCACTTTTGGAAGCATCTTACAACCTACATTTCTTCCCTGGCTGTCAAGTGCTCATGTTCTTGGTTTAGCCCAAAACACCAATTATTCTGGCTGAGAGACATCGTCTTTTCCCAACCGTGCTGCCGAGAAGTTACAATTAAACTTAAGCACTTTTTCTCCCACGGAGAGTCCTCAATACAAAACTGATTACAGTGGGAAAGGCTGACTTTATGTGAACAGATTGGAGCTTGAAGGGGAGCTAGCAAAATACAGTATACTTTTATTATGCCTCTTAGTATGAAAAACGTCCTGTTTATATAAACATATACATACCACATGCATTGCCGGGCCCAATCCAGCTAGGGATTAGAGACAAAGATTCCATTGATTTCCTATATCTGCTACATAGTAATAGCGGTTGCAAGGGTCGCAATCAGGCCACTAAATTGTATCCCTGGGTCACACAGACACATTGCGCAGCGCTAGTTGGCCCACAAGGAGGAGAAGTGTCGGAGGGTGAGGGGTATACAAGGGATTACAGGCGAGGATATACCCATATCCCTTTGGCACAACATAGCGCCCAAGGACCAGCTCCCTCTCTCCTGACTACAGTAAAGAGTCATTGTAGACATAGAGGAGGAGGGTAAACAATGTACAGGAAGAGGAAATGATCCTTGCCCCTCCTCCATCAGTGTATGTGACATCTGGAGCCACCATGGTCACCCACCTATATGATTCTTTTTAAATGCTAATGAAGGGCATCGAGTGACTGCATAATTAAGGGTCCAGGGGCGGATCCAGAGTTTAGTCTCGGGAGGGGCACTATCAGAGTATTGTGCAGTGGTCGACACGCCCCCTGCCAAAGACTTGCTGTCACGATTCGGCTTCCAGGTAGTGGATCCTCTGTGTCAGCGAGGGATTGGCGTGGACCGTGCTAGTGGACCGGTTCTAAGAGGCTACTGGTTTTCACCAGAGCCCGCCGCAAAGCGGGATGGTCTTGCTGCGGCAGTAGCAACCAGGTCGTATCCACTAGCAACGGCTCTACCTCGCTGACTGCTGAGAAGGCGTGGGACAGAAGGACTAGGCAGAGGCAAGGTCAGACGTAGCAGAAGGTCGGGGGCAGGCGGCAAGGTTCGTAGTCAGGATGGGTAGCAGAAGTTCAGGTACACAGGCTTTGGACACACTAAACGCTTTCACTGGCACGAGGCAACAAGATCCGGCAAGGGAGTGCAAGGGAGGAGATCAGATATAGCCAGGGAGCAGGTGGAAGCCAATTAAGCTAATTGGGCCAGGCACCAATCATTGGTGCACTGGCCCTTTAAGTCTCAGAGAGCTGGCGCGCGCGCGCCCTAGAGAGCGGAGCCGCGCGCAGCCAGCACATGACAGCAGGGGACCGGGACGGGTAAGTGACCTGGGATGCGATTCGCGAGCGGGGCGCGTCCCGCTGTGCGAATCGCATCCCCAACGGCCAAGACAGTGCAGCGCTCCCGGTCAGCGGGACTGACCGGGGCGCTGCAGGGAGAAAGACGCCGTGAGCGCTCCGGGGAGGAGCGGGGACCCGGAGCGCTAGGCGTAACAGTACCCCCCCCCCCTTAGGTCTCCCCTTCTCTTTGTCCGGTAACTGCCTCCCCTGGGATGAGGACACCGGGAAAGAATGGAGGGTTTCCTCAACGGCAGGCAGTACAGCAGGAGTGGGAATGGGGAGGGAGGGCAGAGGGCGAGGCCTGGCACGGGGCAGTGTGACACCAGGACGGGGGCAATGGGGAGGGACAGAGGCTTGCCTGACGGGACTGGGAGGGGGGGAGAGGCACTTCCTGTGGCAGGCAGAGTCCCAGTTCCTGATCTCCCCGGTGGTCCAATCAATGGTGGGGGAATGAAGCCGGAGCCAAGGCAGACCGAGGAGGACCTCAGAGGTACAGTTGGGGAGAATGAAGAACTCAATCCTCTCAAGGTGGGGTCCAATAGACATGAGGAGGGGCTCTGTGCGGTAACGCACGGTGCAGTCCAATCTGGCTCCGTTGACCGCGGAAATGTAGAGCGGCTTGACGAGACGGGTCACCGGGATGCTGAATTTATTAACAAACGACTCCAAAATAAAATTTCCAGAGGCACCGGAGTCCAAGCAGGCCACGGCTGAGAGGGAGGAGTTGGCTGAAGAAGAAATCCGCACGGGTACCGTGAGACGTGGAGGAGCAGACTTGGAACCAAGAGACGCCACACCCACGTGAGCTGGGTGCGTGCGTGCGTTTCCCAGGCGTGGAGGACGGATAGGGCAATCCACCAAGAAATGCTCGGTACTGGCACAGTAAAGACAGAGATTTTCTTCCCTACGGCGATTCCTCTCTTCCTGGGTCAGGCGAGACTTATCCACTTGCATGGCCTCCTCGGCGGGAGGCCCAGGCGTAGATTGCAACGGATACTGTGGGAGAGGTGCCCAGAGATCTAAGTCTTTTTCCTGGCGGAGCTCTTGGTGTCGCTCAGAAAAACGCATGTCAATGCGGGTAGCTAGATGGATGAGTTCTTGCAGATTGGCAGGAATCTCTCGTGCGGCCAGCACATCCTTGATGCGACTGGATAGGCCTTTTTTAAAGGTCGCGCAGAGAGCCTCGTTATTCCATGATAACTCGGAAGCAAGAGTACGAAATTGGATGGCGTACTCGCCCACTGAAGAATTACCCTGGACCAGGTTCAACAGGGCAGTCTCGGCAGAAGAAGCTCGGGCTGGCTCCTCGAAGACACTCCGGAGTTCAGTGAAGAAGGCCTGGACTGTGGCTGTGGCAGGATCATTGCGGTCCCAGAGCGGTGTGGCCCAAGACAAGGCCTTTCCTGAAAGAAGGCTTACTACGAACGCCACCTTAGACCGTTCTGAAGGAAACAAGTCCGACAACATCTCCATATGCAGGGAACACTGAGACAAAAATCCACGGCAGAGTTTAGAGTCCCCATCAAATTTGTCCGGCAGGGACAAGCGGAGGTTAGGAGCGGCCACTCGCTGCGGAGGAGGTGCAGGAGCTGGCGGAGGAGATGGTTGCTGCTGTAGCAGAGGCAGAAGTTGCTGTAACATGGCGGTCAACTGCGACAGCTGCTGTCCTTGTTGGGCAATCTGCTGCGATTGCTGAGCGACCACCGTGGGAAGATCAGCGAGACTTGGCAGCGGCACCTCAGCGGGATCCATGGCCGGATCTACTGTCACGATTCGGCTTCCAGGTAGTGGATCCTCTGTGTCAGCGAGGGATTGGCGTGGACCGTGCTAGTGGACCGGTTCTAAGAGGCTACTGGTTTTCACCAGAGCCCGCCGCAAAGCGGGATGGTCTTGCTGCGGCAGTAGCAACCAGGTCGTATCCACTAGCAACGGCTCTACCTCGCTGACTGCTGAGAAGGCGTGGGACAGAAGGACTAGGCAGAGGCAAGGTCAGACGTAGCAGAAGGTCGGGGGCAGGCGGCAAGGTTCGTAGTCAGGATGGGTAGCAGAAGTTCAGGTACACAGGCTTTGGACACACTAAACGCTTTCACTGGCACAAGGCAACAAGATCCGGCAAGGGAGTGCATGGGAGGAGATCAGATATAGCCAGGGAGCAGGTGGAAGCCAATTAAGCTAATTGGGCCAGGCACCAATCATTGGTGCACTGGCCCTTTAAGTCTCAGAGAGCTGGCGCGCGCGCGCCCTAGAGAGCGGAGCCGCGCGCGCCAGCACATGACAGCAGGGGACCGGGACGGGTAAGTGACCTGGGATGCGATTCGCGAGCGGGCGCGTCCCGCTGTGCGAATCGCATCCCCAACGGCCAAGACAGTGCAGCGCTCCCGGTCAGCGGGACTGACCGGGGCGCTGCAGGGAGAAAGACGCCGTGAGCGCTCCGGGGAGGAGCGGGGACCCGGAGCGCTAGGCGTAACACTTGCATTGAGAGGGCGTAGTGTGATGTCATAAGGGGTGTGGCTGAGACGTCACAACTCCCACAGCTTTCACCCAGAGATCTGAACAAAATGTTCCGAACGCTGGGGCAGTGGAGTACCCCTTTAAGTATGCAACATAGTTCCCCCACACTAGGTAGGCAGCATAGTTCCCCCACAGTAGGTAGGCAGCATAGTTCCCCCACACTAGGTAGGCAGCATAGTTCCTCTACATTAGGTTGTCAGCATAGTTGCCCCAACATTAGGTTGTCAGCATAGTTACCCCCACATTAGGTTGTCAGCATAGTTTCCCCCACAGTAGGTAGGCAGCATAGTTCCCCCTGCATTAGGTTGTCAGCATAGTTTCCCCCACAGTGGGTAGGCAGCATAGTTCTCCCTGCATTAGGTTGTCAGCATTGTTCCCCCACACTAGGTAGGCAGCATAGTTCCCCCCGCATTAGTTTGTCAGCATAGTTTCCCCCACAGTAGGTAGGCAGCATAGTTCCCCCCACATTGGGTTGTCAGCATAGTTCTCCCACACTAGGTAGGCAGCATAGTTCCCCCCACAGTAGGTAGGCAGCATAGTTCCCCCACACTAGGTAGGCAGCATAGTTCCCCCACATTAGGTTGTCAGCATAGTTCCCCCCACATTAGGTTGTCAGCATAGTTCCCCCAACATTAGGTTGTCCGCATAGTTCCCCCACATTAGGTTGTCAGCATAGTTTCCCCCACAGTAGGTAGGCAGCATAGTTCCCCCCGCATTAGGTTGTCAGCATAGTTCCCCCCACATTGGGTTGTCAGCATAGTTCCCCCCACATTAGGTTGGCAGCATAGTTCCCCCCCCCCCCACATTAGGTTGGCAGTATAGTTCCCCCATATTAGGCTGGCAGTATAGTTCCCCCCACATTAGGCTGGCAGTATAGTTCCCCCACATTAGGTTGGCAGTATAGTTCCCCCCACATTTGGTTGGCAGTATAGTTCCCCCACATTAGGCTGGCAGTATAGTTCCCCCCACATTAGGTTGGCAGTATAGTTCCCCCACATTAGGCTGGCAGTATAGTTCCCCCCACATTATGTTGTAGTTCCCCCACATTAGGTAGGCAGTGGTCTCCACAGACATACAGCCTTCAGCCATATACAGTGTATGGCTGGAGGCTGTATGTCTGTGTACTGCCCCACTTTAGTGCTCCGACCACCGCTCCTCCGGTAAGGGGTCACTATCTACTGCTATAGCCTATAGGCCAATAGCAGCAGGTCCCGGGACCGGAGGAGCGGTGGTCGGAGAACCGAAGATGTGCCACTCGTAACTTACCATGTGCACTTCCTCGCTGCTCCGCTCTGTTCCTATAGGCACACGCACGGGACATCAGTGACGTCCCTCCCGGCGGCCCCTTCATTTTTAAAGTTAACGCAGGGCTGCAGAAAGGTAATGGGGCAATTAATCTTGGGGGGGCACCAATTGCCCCGTTGCCCCCCCCCCCCTCTTGGATCCGCCACTGTAAGGGTCCTGGTGTGGATGTATGGAGGCATGCTGATGGGGGTTTGATGGGGGGACATGCTGATGAGGATCCTGGTTGAAGGGGGGGGGCTATTCAATGTGCTTAAGATGTTAGTTTAGTAGACAAGTTATAGCTAGGAGAAGTGGTCATGTGGGTTGAATGAAGAAAGGTCACTGACATCAACTGGTAACAGGAACTGGTGAGAAGTGCTGAAAATTGGGACCGGAAGATATCTGTCAAGTTATGTATCCTCACAGATTTTATTGCCTTGCTATTATTGTATTATTGCACCATGGGGGCGCTTCTCCTTTGTTTTCTCGGCGTCAGACATGGCAAACTATTTGAACTCTTAGGGTCTATTCACACGGCGGAATTTCCGCCAGCGGAATTCTGCTTGCATCGGGATTCTGCAATCTCGTTGCATGGGATTCCACACTCTCGTTGACACTTCGGAATTTCCCCATGCGGAAATTCTGAAGTGTCAACGGGAGTTCAGAATCCCATAGAAGTGTATTGGGCTGTCATTTAAGCTTTCCGCAAGCGGAATTCAACCGGCGGAAATTGCGCCGTGTGAATAGACCCTAATCAGATTGGCTTAGCTTTGGGGTATACTCTTATATAGCGAATGCTCATAAATCTCTCTACCGGTACTCAACAGCATAAGACTGTACGGCAAAACATACAAACCTGAAGATTCTCCAGAGTCATTATGCAGAATATATATGGAAGGCTGCCAGTGTACACACAAAATCAATCCATGAATAATTTGTGCTCCTTCTCAAGTTCTCTCTGCCCTCGCCTTGTAGATAGAGATGAAGAGGCCTTGTCCTATTTATACATGCAGATCAGGGAGATCTCCACAACGATTGCAACGGAACAAGCCTCGGTGAGCGGAGGAGGCAATTAAAGCCTAAACCAGGTGTTCTTGGGATACATTGTATCTAATCTCTTAAAGGAGTACTCCACCCATAGCCAACTTATCCCGTATCCAAAGGTATCTGATTGCGGGGGTCCCGCCGCTGGGGACCCACGCAATCTCGGCTGCAGCACCCCAAACATCCGGTGCACCGAGCGAACTTTGCAATGCGGGGCAGAGGCACGTGACATCACAGTCACGCCCCGCTCATGACATCATGGCCATGCCCTCTCAATGCAAGTTTATGAGAGGGGGCATGAGAGCCATCCCATCACGCCCCCTCCCATAGACTTCCATTGAGGAGGCATGGCCGTGACGTCACGAGCAGGGTGTGGCCGTGATGTCACAAGCCTCTGGCACCCATTGCTCTAAACGAATGCCTGGTGCAGCAGGGAGATCGGACATCTTATCCCCTATCCTTTGGATAGGTAATAAGATGTCTAGGGTTGGAGTACCCCTTTAAAGACTTCCTATTCTGGAACTTCACGTCTACTGTATCTGAATGATATCATTAGAAAAGCCGGAAGATCATTCTCTAATAGCTGAGACACCCGCACTGCGAGATCACACAGTGCCATGTGCAGTCTTCGCTCATTGTGCTGCTAGGAAGGGAAGCAAGAAAGCCGACGTACATGGTTTCAATGACAGACATTGGAAAGTAGTGATAGTGGGGTGAGCCACCGGTGTTATGGCGGGACCACGGGGTGTAGCGGTGTAGGTAGCGGGGCCAGATGGTATTAACCCCTGGGCCAAGATGTTGTTAACCCCTAGTGTTCGTGACGCCAGGATGTGGTTGTACGGTGTAGGGTACCGCCGACAACCAACCCAAAACGGCATATAGTAAATGAGAGTCCAAAGCAGAGTTTTGATGCAACTGGACCTTTACTTGGAGAAGGCAGAAAACAGTCTTTACAAATAGCCAACTTCCACAGAGGCTTGCTTGGACTTGTAGTTCCAATAATAATGCAGGCCACTGTACTACTGTTATGACTTTGGTAGGGACAGTGGAGACTTGACTTCTACTAACAGATTTGATGTGGCTGCAGACTTTTAGGCTTTGGCCTAGCTGTAATAGACTTGTACAGGACTTGTGCTTGCTTTAAGGTCCAGGAAGTGAGAGCAGGAACCAAGAGAGAAGATGTGGAGACTACAGCGCCTTATATATCAGGGGGCTGGACTAAAGCCCATTGGTAGCTGGTTCCCTGTGGAACTCTGGGTATCATGTGATCACATATCACATGACATATCACATGACCTTAGGAAGGTCCTAAATATCCTAACAACCTTCATATATTACTTAAATTCCCTGTACAATACATATAATAGATGTACATACTTAATATACAAGACCATACCATATAATGACTTAGGGGGGACCCTGCAGGAGATCACTGTGGACTTGAGGGACTCTACCTGAGGGGACTTTAGGACTGTACAGAACCATGTTCTGTAACGGGACACCACAAACCCCCTTACTTAATACAAGTCGCCCTCGACGCCTGTCCCCTTAGGGAGAAGAGTGAAATGGCCACTGGGCCGTATGCAGTCCTGAAGCATTTCATACAACGTCCAATTCCAGGTTGATGAAACGAATATGAAAACTGATGAACTGGTGATAAGAGCCTCTGTATATAATGTCCATACATGCTCTGCAAATCTGATGAACAGAATAACTCTAGGACTTGCTTGAGATAAGGATTCATTAGCTTATGAACATACCTATGACTATAACGACATGACTCTGATGGTATTAACCCCTATGTATTCATGACGCAGTGTGGTTTTAGGGTTCCGGAACACCACAAGCCGGGATTCTCCGCTATCCCACGGGTTAGTAGGGAATAAAGAATCCAAAACCAGTTGAGGGTAAACGGAGGCTTTACTGAATAGAAGACAGGTGTAATTGTCTTCACAGCTAAGGCCAGAATTCCCAGAGAGGTGACCAGTACCCAGAGGACCTTGCAGCTTGCTGGATCAATACTTGTAATAAACTTGACTTGAATTAATAAAGTAGAAAAGCTCACTGGTGAGTGCCGTCTCTTTCTCTTATTTTCTCTTATTTATTTTCTCCTTGGCCATGTCTTGATATACGCAAAGTGTAACATTGATAGGCCTCCGAGGGAAATGTCCTTCTCCTTGGATCGAGTAACGTTGTTTTCTTAGCATTTCAAACAGTAATTCAAGCACAAAGGAAAGGGAAACAACAGCTTCCTCCGGCTCTCTACCTAGTGGTCATAAACAAGGTGTCGCTGCCTCTTATGCGGCTTCATTATCTCGTGTATTACTCCTAGGCCGCCGCCGCAGCTGCTGCAGTGACAGCATGTAAAAGCCTGGAGACATATGTCATATACCTGCAGCCGCTCCAGGGACGCTCTCCTGTACAACGCTGTCACCATCAGGATTTACAACATTGCTCATGTAAATGCGGCTGTAATCTGATATATACGCTGGTTTAATTAACTTCACATCATGTATACATTTCTAACACTCCGGATCAGAATTGAGAAGAGTTGTCACGTTGGATCCTCAGGGCAGGTATAACAAGCAAGGTCCTTGGTAGACCGGCGCGAACTCCACTATCATGGCGGCCTAAGTAGGCATCATTCGCCTTACCCAAGCAGCAATCCTTGCTGTAGCCTGTAGCTATAATGCCCCTTTAAAAATAACTCACTTGACACTATTAATGGGTTTTAAATGACTAAAGCTTTATTAAAATTGTGACTTTTTGCAGAAAATTAACCACATGCGAGCTGCAAACATGAATAACTGAACCTGGTAGACCACGAGTCCCTACCTAAGAGATGAACCCCTGGGGTAGCATCTCTAGGTCTAACTCCCCAATGGACCATGTCTCTGGCCTTGAGTTCTGGCAAATAAAGCCGCGACAAATGAAACATAAATATATATATAACATTGCAGTAGAAGGGTACCCCCTCACTTTCAGGAGATTACCATTAGGAGGAAGGACAATGAAGAATATTTTCACACACACACCGATTTCTCAGCGCTGTCATGACACCCATGAGTCTCCATTCAAATGCTCAGGGCAATCATGGCACCCATGGGTCTTCATTCAGATGATGAGGACTGTCATGGCCCCCCATGGGTCTTCATTTAGATCCTCAGGACTGTCATGACACCCATGGGTCTCCATCCAGCTGCTCAGAACTGTCATGGCACCCATGGGTCTCCATCCAGATGCTCAGGACTGTCATGGCTCCCATGGGTCTCCATCCAGATGCTCAGGACTGTCCTGGCACCTATGGGTCTCTATTTAGATGCTCAGGGCAGTCATGGCACCCATGGGTCTTCATTCAGATGATGAGGACTATCATGCCCCCCCCCCCCATGGATCTTCATTTAGATGCTCAGGGCTGTCATGGCACCCACGGGTCTCCATCCAGATGCTTAGGACTGTCATGGCACCCATGGGTCTCCATACAGATGCTCAGGGCAGTCATGACACTCATGGGTCTTCATTTAGATGCTCAAGGCTATCATGACACCCATGAGTCTCCATTCAAATGCTTAGGGCAATCATGGCACCCATGGGTCTTCATCCAGATGCTCAGGACTGTCATGGCACCTATGGGTCTCCATCCAGATGCTCAGGACTGTCCTGGCACCTATGGGTCTCCATTTAGATGCTCAGGGCAGTCAGGGCACCCATGAGTCTCCATTCAGATTCTAAGGGCAGTCATGAGCATGAATATTCATAATGCAAATTTTTACAGTGAATATCGACACTTCGCAATTTCGCAAATATTTAGAATATAGTGCTATATATCTGTAATTACTAACATTCATTTTTTTCTGGGTTTTTTCACATGCAAATTTTTATGCAAATTTTTACCCGAATTTTCCATGCCAATTTTTTGCAAGGAAAAAAAAGTGAACAAACATAGCAAATATGCGAATTTCGCGAACATAGGATGAATAGCCGTCAATATATTCCCGAAATAATGCAAATTCGAATATGCCCCTGCCGCTCATCACGAGTCATGGCCCCCCTAGGTTACCTTGCAATGTTGATATGCATTTATTTCTTATATACTGTAGTCTGTATATGTAGTTGGGGAAAAAAAACTGAAAAAAAAACTAATTAAACTCTGTGGATGTATTTCTGCAGTGATTACTTATAAAATGTGGTGTGAGTCTTATGTTATCTAAAGTCACAATTATAGACCATCACAATGAAACTAAAGTAATAACAACACAAACAATCATACTGTTCACTTTTTTATAAAGCATGTTGAGTAAACATCTAGGGTGCAGGGAAAAAAGGTGAGTGAAGCTTTTAGATATATCTAGATTTGCATAGACAACTATAAAATGTGGATAAAGACTACAATAGCAGTGCTATAGACCAGGGTGTACATCAATCAAATAACGGTTAGACAAAATATAGGACTTTTTCCTCCTCTACCTTGGAGTGATTGTTTTAGTAAGATCACCCCAAAAGCACAATGACCAATTCGGGCAGAGGCAGGAAAGGGTAACAGCAAAGATATATAGAAGACTCCACAGATGTCCGTTCATGTGTAATTCTGGAGAGATGGCTGTGCTCATGCCAACAATCTACAGTCATCCTTTTCATGAGCAACTGTGTTCACACCCTGGTCATACTCCTGAGATATCATGTTGTTGCCCACAATCTACCCTGGTAATACTCCTGATCTATCTTGTTGATGCCCACAATCTACCCTGGTCATACTCCTGAGCTATCACATTGATGCCCACAATCTACCCTGGTCATACTCCTGAGCTATCACATTGATGCCCACAATCTACCCTGGTCATACTCCTGAGCTATCACATTGATGCCCACAATCTACCCTGGTCATACTCCTGAGCTCTCATGTTGATGCCCACAATCTACTCTGGTCATCCTCCTGAGCTAACACGTTGATGCCCACAATCTACTCTGGTCATCCTCCTGAGCTATCACATTGATGCCCACAATCTTCCATGGTCATACTCCTGAGCTATCACATTGATGCCCACAATCTAACATGGTCCTACTCCTGAGCCATCATGTTGATGCCCACAATCTACCATGGTCATACTCCTGAGCCATCACGTTGATGCCCACAATCTACCCTGGTCATACTCCTGAGCTAACACGTTGATGCCCACAATCTACTCTGGTCATACTCCTGAGCTATCACGTTGATGCCCATAATCTACCCTGGTCATACTCCTGAGCTATCACATTGATGCCCACAATCTTCCATGGTCATACTCCTGAGCTATCACATTGATGCCCACAATCTAACATGGTCCTACTCCTGAGCCATCATGTTGATGCCCACAATCTACCATGGTCATACTCCTGAGCTATCACGTTGATGCCCACAATCTACCATGGTCATACTCCTGAGCTATAACATTGATGCCCACAATCTACCCTGGTCATACTCCTGAGCTATCACATTGATGCCCACAATCTAACCTGGTCATACTCCTGAGCTATCACGTTGATGCCCACAATCTACCCTGGTCATACTCCTGAGATATCACGTTAATGCCCACAATCTACCCTGGTCATACTCCTGAGCTATCACGTTGATGCCCACAATCTACCCTGGTCATACTCCTGAGCTATCACATTGATGCCCACAATCTACTCTGGTCATACTCCTGAGCTATCATGTTGATGCCCACAATCAACACTGGTCATACTCCTGAGCTATAACATTGATGCCCACAATCTACTCTGGTCATACTCCTGAGCTATCACGTTGATGCCCACAATCTACCATGGTCATACTCCTGAGCTATAACATTGATGCCCACAATCTACCCTGGTCATACTCCTGAGCTATCACATTGATGCCCAGAATCTACCATGGTCATACTCCTGAGCTATCATGTTGATGCCCACAATCTAACCTGGTCATACTCCTGAGCTATTATGTTGATGCCCACAATCTACCCTGGTCATCCTCCTGAGCTATCACATTGATGCCCACAATCTACCATGGTCATACTCCTGAGCTATCACATTGATGCCCACAATCTACCATGGTCATACTCCTGAGCTATCACATTGATGCCCAGAATCTACCATGGTCATACTCCTGAGCTATCATGTTGATGCCCACAATCTACCCTGGTCATACTCCTGAGCTATCACATTGATGCCCACAATCTACCCTGGTCATACTCCTGAGCTATCACATTGATGCCCACAATCTACCTTGGTCATACTCCTGAGCTATCACATTGATGCCCACAATCTACCTTGGTCATACTCCTGAGCTATCACATTGATGCCCACAATCTTCCATGGTCATACTCCTGAGCTATCACATTGATGCCCACAATCTACCTTGGTCACACTCCTGAGCTATCATGTTGATGCCCACAATCTACCATGGTCATACTCCTGAGCTATCATGTTGATGCCCACAATCTACCTTGGTCATACTCCTGAGCTATCACATGGATGCCCACAATCTACCCTGGTCATACTCCTGAGCTATCACGTGGATGCCCACAATCTACCTTGGTCAAACTCCTGAGCTATCACGTGGATGCCCACAATCTACCTTGGTCATACTCCTGAGCTATCAGGTTGATGCCCACAATCTACCATGATCATACTCCTTAGATATCACGTTGATGCCCACAATCTACCACGGTCATACTCCTGAGCTATCACGTTGATGCCCACAATCTACCCTGGTCATACTCCTGAGCTATCACATTGATGCCCACAATCTACCCTGGTCATACTCCTGAGCTATCACGTGGATGCCCACAATCTACCTTGGTCATACTCCTGAGCTATCAGGTTGATGCCCACAATCTACCATGATCATACTCCTTAGATATCACGTTGATGCCCACAATCTACCACGGTCATACTCCTGAGCTATCACGTTGATGCCCACAATCTACCATGGTCATACTCCTGAGCTATCACGTTGATGCCCACAATCTACCCTGATCATACTCCTGAGCTATCACATTGATGCCCACAATCTACCCTGGTCATACTCCTGAGCTATCACGTTGATGCCCACAATCTACCATGGTCATACTCCTGAGCTATCACATTGATGCCCACAATCTACCCTGGTCATACTCCTGAGCTATCACGTTGATGCCCACAATCTACCCTGGTCATACTCCTGAGCTATCACATTGATGCCCACAATCTACCTTGGTCATACTCCTTAGATATCATGTTGATGCCCACAATCTACCCTGGTCATACTCCTGAGCTATCATGTTGATGCCCACAATCTACCTTGGTCCTACTCCTGAGCTATCACGTTGATGCCCACAATCTACCTTGGTCCTACTCCTGAGCTATCACATTGATGCCCACAATCTACCTTGGTCATACTCCTTAGATATCATGTTGATGCCCACAATCTACCACGGTCATACTCCTGATTTATCATGTTGATGCCCACAATCTACCTTGGTCACAGTCCCATTTCTCCTTAGCGCATTTGTACATATTGCAAACATAAGACAAATCCTCACATTTCGGTGTCTGTGACTAATTCCGCCATCCCCTTTAATTTTGCCATCCGGCTCATGACAGCCAATGACAATTTAATACAGACGAAACAATATTAATTCCTGCAGCCGCTACAACGCTCGTTCCATTTCTTTCCCAGCAACCAGAGTGATGAAATATCTGCTAAGAAATCACTTAAAACTTTGTTAAAAATGAAACTCCTGGGTCATTATTTTCATCCAGAGCTCCAGGAAGTTAAAAGTCCATTTCTCTATAATAGTATTTATATTGAGCCGACACAAGACGGAGGATGCGCCGTTTTGGCCTCTGGACTTTCGCATTTTTTATATTCATATCTTCTGTTTTTTCCCATAACAATTCAGTGGCCCTTCAGCAGCCAAGTTGTGTCTCACCACAAACAGAAAAACATTTGTAATAGTTGTTTTAAGAAAAAAAAAAAAATAATAATAATAATAATTTTAACCACAAATTTGAAAATTTTATTTTTATAATTTTTGATATTTGGGATAGTTTTAAAGGGGTACTCCGGCGCTCCAGCGCTCTGAACAGTTTGTTCATAATGCTCGGAGGCGGAGGCCGTGATCGTGATGCCAAGGCCACGCCCCTTGGGATGTTGTGCCACGCCCCCTCCATTCATATCGATGGGAGGGGGCGTGTTGGCAGACACGCCCCCTCCCAAAAATATGAATGGAGGGGGTGTGGCATGGTGCTACGAGGGGCGTGACTGTGACATCATGACCACTGCCGCATGAACCCGGCGTTTGTAGGGCTGGTTCTGCCTATAGGCAAAATAGGCAGCCGCCTAGAGCGCCCTTTTGATGGGTAAAGTTAGTCACCAGCCAGCATCTGAAGCACCCCCCCCCCCCCCCCAGTCAGAACCACCGTTGCGTGAGGAGGGGTTTGTTATAGTGATGTACCCCAGTAATCAGGCAAAAAGGTGTTTTAAAATTAGATATTTGTTATTTTAACCAATGACGCGTTTCGGTTATACACCTTTTCTCAGATTGGTATTGGTACACACGTCATTGGTTAAAATAAAAAATACCTAATTTTAAAACACCTTTTTGCCTGACTCCATTCGGAGAAACTTGCGCCTAGAGGGGGAATTTTCTACTGTTCTTTAACCCCAGTAAGAAGGAGATTACATGAGGAGGAGGTTTGTTACAGTGTGTAACCCCAGTAGTAAGGAGATTACATGAGGAGGAGGTTTGTTACAGTGTGTCACCCCAGTAGTAAGGAGATTACATGAGGAGGAGGTTTGTTACAGTGTCTAACCCCAGTAGTAAGGAGATTACATGAGGAGGAGGTTTGTTACAGTGTGTCACCCCAGTAGTAAGGAGATTACATGAGGAGGAGGTTTGTTACAGTGTGTAACCCCAGTAGTAAGGAGATTACATGAGGAGGGGGTTTGTTACAGTGTGTCACCCCAGTAGTAAGGAGATTACATGAGGAGGAGGTTTGTTACAGTGTGTAACCCCAGTAGTAAGGAGATTACATGAGGAAGAGGTTTGTTACTGTGGTGGTCGCCTTGTGGGTGTGAATGGTGGTCGGGATGTTGCTGTGCAGGTTATAAAGGGTGTTATTAACCCTTGTCAGCCGTGACGCCAGGGTGAGGGTTAAATGCTGTATGACTTGGCCTATCGCCACCCTTCCCAAGGACGATAGGTGCTTGCAGAATAAAGTATTGTCCACAACCGGAGCTTCGCTGAAAACTTGCATAAACTTTACTGAAGATTTTCTGTAACTTGCGGACATAAGAACAGTCTTTGTACAGAGACTATGAACAGCTTGGCTGAGATTGACCATTGGTTGGGACTTTTAGTAAGTTCTTTAACTTGTAGGGATTTAGTATGCGCAGATCCGCTGGATTAGGGGTTAGGTTTAGGTCCAGGGTCCTTGCCAATAATTGCAGAGAATTTAGAAGAACTCAATGACTGATTCAGCCGAGGCCGCAAGGCTTTGGACTAATAATTGTAATAATTGTCGTTGAAAGTTGCGGAGGTCCTACCTCATTCAGTGACAGCAACCCAAGAGAGAGAATAATGGCCGCAGCTCCCTTATATGGGCAGGGGCTGGTCGTTTTAGGATGGGTCCACGCCATCTGTCAATCAGCCTCACAAAGCATCGTGGGTATCACATGTTCTATGAACCTCCAAAGGTCCTTTGCATTAACCATAGAGACTAAAGCCTCGTCACGTGACCCGCAGGTAAGTACACTTTCTATATACATTTATACACATTTACCTTAACAATATATTCACTATATAAGGGGTGACTAGGGGAAGACTAGATCTGAGGACCCCACGGTTCCTAGGAACTCTGACTTTGGGGACCCCTACCAAGGTACCGGGACACCACATTACAGTGTGTCACCCCAGTAGTAAGGAGATTACATGAGGAGGAGGTTTGTTACAGTGTGTCACCCCAGTAGTAAGGAGATTACATGAGGAGGTGGATTGTTACAGTGTGTCACCCCAGTAGTAAGGAGATTACATGAGGAGGAGGATTGTTACAATGTGTCACCCCAGTAGTAAGAAGATTACATGAGGAGGAGGATTGTTACAGTGTGTCACCCCAGTAGTAAGAAGATTACATGAGGAGGGGGTTTGTTACAGTGTGTCACCCCAGTAGTAAGGAGATTATATGAGGTGGAGGTTTGTTACAGTGTGTCACCCCAGTAGTAAGGAGATTACATGAGAAGGAGGTTTGTTACAGTGTGTCACCCCAGTAGTAAGGAGATTACATGATGAGGAGGTTTGTTACAGTGTGTCACCCCAGTAGTAAGGAGATTACATGAGGAGGGGGTTTGTTACAGTGTTTCACCCCAGTAGTAAGGAGATTACATGAGGAGGAGGATTGTTACAATGTGTCACCCCAGTAGTAAGGAGATTACATGTGGAGGAGGTTTGTTACAGTGTCTCACCCCAGTAGTAAGGAGATTACATGAGGAGGAGGTTTGTTACAGTGTGTAGCCCCAGATAATGTGGGGCATGTTAAAGGGCGGAGCCAATGGGCAGCAAAATTAACTTTTGCCTAGGGTGGCAAAAATCCTTGCACCAGTCCTGGGCATTTGATTAAAATGCTGTGTGCTGTGGGAGATCGCGGGAGGGGGGGGACGACCCAGCAGCCGGACCCTCACGACCAGAAATGTATGGGATCAGGAGTGTGGCCCACCATATTACTGGAAGATCCGTCAATTAACAAAAATGGGCTCCAAAGGTCCTGTATAAGTCAACTACTTTTGGAGATGACTTTGGAGCCGATCATTTACCACTTGTGTAATTCCCAAATAGTCAAGGACCACCATCAGAAATTTCAGGACCCCATACTGCCGAACCGTTCTGTCCTACTGATGAGAAGATGAGAAGTGGGCAGAGCCAGCAGCCACGGGCCCCTTTATATGTTTCATTTGGCTTGTACCACCAATACTGCCCTGCAGGCGGCTCGGACCCTATATAGTAGATCTTGTGGCTTATGAAACGATAGAAACAAAGATTATGATGCAACGAAAACCGAATATGTTCTGTTCTGTATAGATGGAGGGAGGGTCCTTAGAGTCTTTTCATTTAAGGGGCCCATGGATGCAGAGTCCAAGCTCCCGGAGGGTTTTTCAAAATGATGCTAACATTCTAGAGGTTCTATAGGTCTGAGGAACCCCAACCAGAAGAATAAGGTTCTCCGGAAACTGAATGGAGGTGTATGTATATATATATATATATATATATATATATATATATAAAACAGGGTCTTGGTATTGGCCCCCCACAGTACTGGAGGATCCATCAATGCTCTCTGCTGACACCTCTGTCCATGTCAGGAACTGTCCAGAGCAGAAGAAAATTCTCACAGCAAACCTCTCCTACTCTGAACAGTTCCTGACATGGACAGATGTGTCAGCAGAGAGCACTGTGGTCAGACTGGAAAGAACTACACAACTTCCTCTGGAGCATACAGCAGCTGATAAGTACTGGAAGGATTACGTTTTTATTATATATTTACAAATCTGTTTAACTTTCTGGCACCAGTTGATTTAAAAAAAAAATAGTTTTTCAGCAAAGTACCCTGTTAATGCATATTTTAAGCTGTATGAGATTATCTACGTTCAACAAAAATTCTATAAAACTTGAATTGATCCTTTAAAAAATAAAAAAAATAAAAAAACGAGGCCACACTTTCCACAAACACAATGCGGTTTTATCTTATCTTAAAGGGGTACTCCGGTGGAAAACTTTTTTTTTTTAAATCAACTGGTGCCAGAAAGTTAAACAGATTTGTAAATTACTTCTATTTAAAAATATTAATCCTTCCAGTACTTATTAGCTGCTGAATACTACAGAGGAAAATTATTTTCTTTTTGTAACACAGAGCTCTCTGCTGACACCTCTGTCCATTTTAGGAACTGTCCAGAGAAGCATATGTTTACTATGGGGATTTTCTCCTACTTTGGGCAATTCTTAAAATGAACAGAGATGTCAGCAGAGAGCGGGTTGTACCCGTGGATAATAGCGCGCAGCACTGATCGCTGTGCCGCACGCTATTAACCCTTTAGACGCGGCGTTCAACTTTGAAGTGAAAGTAAAACCATGCCGGTTAGCTCAGGGAGCTATTCGGGATCGCCGCGGCGAAATGGTGGCATCCCGAACAGCTTACATGACAGCCGGAGGATCCCAACCTGCCTCCTCGCTGTCCGATCGCCGAATGACTGCTCAGTGCCTGAGATCCAGGCATGAGCAGTCAAGCGGCAGAATCATCGATCAGTGGTTTCTTATGAGAAACCAGTGATCAATGTGAAAGATCAGTGTGTGCAGTGTTATAGGTCCCTATGGGATAACAATGATCAGTGTAAGAGATCAGTGTGTGCAGTGTTATAGGTCCCTATGGGATAACAATGATCAGTGTAAGAGATCATTGTGTGCAGTGTTATAGGTCCCTATGGGATAACAATGATCATTTTAATATCATTTTAATCGTATGGACCTACAGAATAAAGAGAAGGTGTCATTTTTACCAAAAATAAATAAACGTGTAGAAACGGAAGCCCCCAAAAGTTACAAAATGGCGTTTTTTTTATTTTTATTTTGTCTCACCATTTTTTTTCCGTTTTGCTGACATCATTACAAAGTACAATTGGTGGCGCAAACAATAAGCCATCATATGGATTTTTAGGTGCAAAATTTAAAGGGTTAAGGAGGAAAAAAAACGAAAATGCAAAAACGGAAAAACCCCGGGTCCTTAAGGGGTTAAAGGGGCACTCTCATGCCCCACTCTTCTTAACATCTGGTTCAGAAGGCGTGGAGCAGCGGCTGCAGTCACAATGTCATGCCACGCCCCCTCCATTGATGTCTATGGGAGGGGACGTGACGTCCCCTCCCATAGGCATCAATGGAGGGGGCGTGGCCGTGACGTCGCGACCGCGGACACTACTCCGAACCTTCTGAACTGGATGTTCCGAAGGTTGGAGCACGGGAGTACCCCTTTAAGAGTCACTTACGGTGCTAGAAATCAAATGGAGTCTTTTGGATGAACTAAAATTAACCCCGACACAGTATAGCGCGGGGCTGGTAATGTAATCCGAGGCGTGATTATATGAGAAGCCCTGATCGGTTTAAATATAAAATAAATCAGCCATCATGTAGAGCCTGCTCGGGAATCCTTCCCAAATAGATGTTAACTTTTAATTGAAAACACCTTGATGAATTTGGGGCTTCAACAAATTACATTTGTCGCATTCATCTCGTAGATACGACCTTGATTAAGATATCGCCCTTGAGGAATGAAAGTGCATTCTCAGCGCTGGAGAGATTTCTTCACTCCGCATTCCACATCTCCTTGAATGCATAATACAATGTTGTTGTTGTTTTTTATTTTTTGTTCTTTTATTATTATAATTTTTATTATTATTTTTATTATTATAATTGTTATTATTATTATTTTTATTATTAATATTTTTATTATTATTTTTATTATTATTTTTATTATTATTATTTTTATTATTATTATTATTATTTTAAATATTATTATTATTATTATTATTCTATTTGTCCTGTTTTGAATTAGTTTTTAGTTTTCCCCATAAAAAAAATAATAATAATAATAATAATTCTATTTTCTACACAACAAGGCACCTGTGTCAGCCAGACCATGGAATAGAATGCAATGTATACGTTTCGGCAAGAAATGGGGTTATCCTGCCCTAAGTAACATAGGGCACTGAGGTTGATTTTTCCCATTCTTTCAGGTTTGACATATCCTTAAAGGGGTACGCCGCTGCCCTGCGTTTGGAACAAACTGTATCGAACGCTGGAGACGGCACCGGGAGCTTGCGATGTCATGGCCCCGCCCCCTCATGATGTCATGCACGCCCCCTCAATGCAAGTCTATGGGAGGGGGCGTGACGGATGTCACGCCCCCTCCCATAGACTTGCATTGAGGGGGTGGGGCATGACATCATGAGGGGGTGGGGCCATTGACATCACAAGCTCCCAGCTCCAGCGTTCGGACAGTTTGTTTCAGAACACTTTAAAGGGGTACTCCGGTGGAAAACTTTTTATTTATTTATTTATTTTCAATCAACTGGTGCCAGAAAGTAAAACAGATGTGTAAATGACTTCTATTAAAAATTCTTAATCCTTTCAGTACTTATTAGCGGCTGTATACGACAGAGGAAATTCTTTTCTTTTGGGATTTCTTTTCTATCACGACCACAGTGCTCTCTGCTGACACCGGGAACTGTCCAGAGCAGGAGAAAATCCCCATAGCAAACCTCTCCTGCTCTGGACAGTTCCTAAAATGGACAGAGGTGTCAGCAGAGAGCACTGTGGTCATGACAGAAAAAGAAACCCCAAAAGAAAAGACTTTCCTCTGTAGTATACAGCTGCTAATAAGTACTGGATGGATTAAGAATTTTTAATAGAAGTAATTTACAAATCTAGAATAGTATATAAATTATATACAGGCTATATATAAATTATATGTATACCAGTCCTCAAAGGTACATAGAGAGGAAATTAAAGGGGTTATCCAGGAAAAAAACTTTATATATATATATATATATATATATATATATATATATATATATCAACTGGCTCCAGAAAGTTAAACAGATTTGTAAATTACTTCTATTAAAAAATCTTAATCCTTTCAGTACTTATGAGCTTCTGAAGTTAAGGTTGTTCTTTTCTGTCTAAGTGCTCTCTGATGACACATGTCACGGGAACCACCCAGTTTAGAAGAGGTTTGCTATGGGGATTTGCTTCTAAACTGGGCGGTTCCCTGAGATTCATCAGAGAGAACTTAGACAGAAAACAACAACCTTAACTTAAGAAGCTCATAAGTACTGAAAGGATTAAGATTTTTTAATAGAAGTAATTTACAAATCTGTTTAACTTTCTGGAGCCAGCTGATATATAAAAAAAAGTTTTTTCCTGGAATACCCCTTTAAGAAGAAATGAGATCCAGTGATTAGAAAGGACAACGTAATAAATAAAATGACTATTTACTGTGCATAAAAAATGTTACCTACTTTCACCTTAGCAGGGCCCTCGCGTCAGATGAAGAGGCTAATATATGTAGAATTGTAATAAAATTATGTTAAAAGAAAATGCAAATATATCAACTCAACAGCATAATAAAATTCACTGTAACTTACGGTATGAAAATATATGTTAACAGCAACTGGTTATGTTAGCAATCCATATAATTGTCCGTAATATACAGAAATATATATCATGTATATTACGGTGGTATAATGAAATATAATGAATATAATAAATAGTATATTACGGTGATATAATGAAATATAATGAATATAATAAATAGTATATTACGGTGATATAATGAAATATAATGAATATAATAAATAGTATATTACGGTGGTATAATGAAATATAATTAATATAATTAAATGTCTATTACGGTGATATAATGAAATATAATGATTATAATAAATAGTATAATATGGTGATATAATGAAATATTATGAATATAATTAAATGTATATTACGGTGATATAATGAAATATAATTAATATAATTAAATGTATATTACGGTGATATAATGAAATATAATGATTATAATAAATAGTATAATATGGTGATATAATGAAATATTATAAATATAATGAAATGTATATTACGGTGATGTAATGAAATAGGTGTAAAGTTCCGTTTGTAGGACAAAATTGTTGATTGTATATAGTAGGAGCCGTAATTCTCCTGAAGGCAAAGTATTTGAAAGAGTTTGAAAGAGGTTTGGTGCACGGCACCACTCACCGACCAAAGGGAGTAATCCTGGGAATGGCACGGCTGCGTCCGGCACAAGAAGTATAGCAGTAGTCCAGAAAATTATCCCCCTCTAGGCGCTACTTCTCCGGATGGAATCACACAAAGGATGGAATTTTTTATTTAATTTACCAATGACGCGTTTCGGGTATACACCCTTCCTCGGATTGGCATCTGAGGAAGGGTGTATACCCAAAACGCGTCATTGGTAAATTAAATAAAAAAATTCAACTTTATTCTGAACCATCCTTTGTGTGATTCCATCCGGAGAAGTGGCGCCTAGAGGGGGATCATTTTTTCCAGACTCCTGCTATACCATTTGTGGACGGATCTCAGTCTGTCTCCATGTCCTTACGGCCTTGCAGCACTCCAAGGAATCTACCAGACATCTATACCCATTGTGTTGCATTTAAATTGCGCTCCAGGTGAGCACAATACAATTCTGTATACCTATTCGGCTATTTGGGATAATGCACTGGGCGCCCTGCGTGGTCTGTTTTTTGTCTCTTATAATACCGGCACAAGAAGTGACTTGAATGATGCCCGTCTGGTTATGTGAGGATCGTAGAGTCTCCTTGTCTCTTGTCAGTCTTCGGCTGGCACAGACTGCGTCCGGCCTGGCAGGGGATGGTGTCCATGACTGAAGATCTTGTAAGGGAGACAGCAAGAGATACGTGGAGGTGCAGAGGTGGATGCCGGCGTCCTCGTGTGAATGAAGCGCTAATAGCGCGCGTGCTGCAGTGGTCCTCAATTAGGGGACTTGCAGCTTTTGCAAATGCTGAAAAGATGTTGATCTTTCGTATACCGTATGTATACTTGATGGGCTGTAGTGGTATAGTAGCTAGACACATTTCAAGGCCTCGAGCCTTTTCTTCAGTAGCAGTATAGAGGTGTATCCAGGTGTACCCTACACAGCCTCGCCCTTACTTTATACCTTAAAGGGGTTCTCCAGTGCTTAGACATCTTACACCTTTGGATAGGGGATAAGATGCCTGATCACGGGAGTCCCGCCGCTGGGGACCCCCGGGATCATGCACACGGCACCCCGTTTGTAATCAGTCCCCGGAGCGTGTTCACTCCAGGTCTGATTCCCGGCGATCACAGGGCCGACGGTGTGCAACGTCACGCCTCCGCCCCCGTGGGACATCACGCTCCGCCCCTCAATGCAAGCCTACGGGAGGGGGCGTGATAGCTGTCACGCTCCCTCCCATAGACTTGCATTGAGGGGCAGAGCGTGAGGTCACACGGAGGCAGAGGCGTGACTTCACACGCCGCCGGCCACGTGATCGACAGTAATCAGACCCGGAGTGAACACGCTCCGGGGACTGATTACAAACGGGGTGCCGCGTGCAAGATCCCAGGGGTCCCCAGCGGCGGGACTCCCGCGATAGGGGATAAGATGTCTAAGCACCGGAGTACCCCTTTAAAGTGTACCTGTAGTCAACAAAAACTTTGGCTGTCCGTCCATGCTGGGAGTTGAAGTTTTGCAACATTTGGAGGGCCACAGATTGAGCCCACTGTAATAGATAGAGGATGGGACCTCCCAAGGGACCTCAATCCAACTCTACACACTTGTATTCCTATCTCAGGTCAAGAAGACCTCTAGAGTTGATGAAGAAATGATGGCGGCATCAGGCTTCACCCGTTCTCGTCTCAATGTCTATTCTACTACATGTGTAAAGACAAATTTCCCCATTGTCTTCCCAAGGCTGATAGCGTCCTCTCTAACGAACCATCGCCAAGCCTGATAGGATTCCATGTCTCCGGTTAGCTTGGCTGTAAGACATAAACTCATTCTGGTCTCTTAGCTCCGCAGCCTCATCTGGTTACAACCATCATCTTAAAAATCACCCAAGTAATGAGAAAAAAAATTGAATTAGGTTCGAGTGCCCAAGGCCCTTTCACTAGTTAAATCATATTTCTCAATTTCTAAGCCGAGCAGCTATATTTCTGCTTTTTAAAGACATTGGAATTCCGCAGCGAGGCAGGTAATAGATGAGTGGATATTGTTAGGTAATAACTACAATTCTCCGAAAGGTCACTCATATACAAGACTGTATTAAGGTCTCTTAATGTAACTTGTCATGTACTGACAGGGGGATTGTCCCTTCGGGGGAAGCAGACATCGCGCGCCGTCTGTTTACCCTGCAAAACTAACTAGATTAGTTTACATACTCCACCAAGAGGTCACTCGTCCCCGAATAATGACAAAACGGGAACGGAACAACAAGACGGACGGATGAGTGTTTCCATGACTATTGTACGTCCCCATGGATCACTTCTTTATCATAGAAAATAATATCTGACTAATATCATTCCGTTACAGCCTCTATGATATCTCATAGTTGTGCCATTTTTTTTATTTATTTGTTTTTGATATTTCTTATTTTTTTAATTTTTTTTTTATTTTTGTTTTTTTTTATTTATTTTAGTTCTTTTCTTGTTTTTTCTTTTTAAAGGGGTACTCCGGTGAAAACCTTTTTTCTTTTAAATCAACTGGTGGCAGAAAGTTAAACATATTTGTAAATTACTTCTATTAAAAAATCTCAATTCTTCCTGCACTTATTAGCTGCGGAACACTACAGAGGAAATTCTTTTCTTTTTGGAATGCTCTCTGATGACATCACGAGCACAGTTCTCTCTGCTGACGTTATTATAATAATAACAACGCTTTATTTATTGTTGTCCTTAGTGGGATTTGAACCCAAGTCCCCAGCACTGCAAGGAAGCAGTGCTAACACCTGAGCCACCAAGCTGCCCTTAGCATACACCTGCTATGCACGGTTGCTAAAATGGACAGAGATGTCAGCAGAGAGCACTGTGCTCGTGATGTCATCAGTGTTCCAAAAAGAAAAGAATTTCCTCTGTAGCACTCAACAGCTAATAAATACTGGAAGGATTAATATTTTTTAATAGAAGTAAATGACAAATATGTTTAACTTTCTGCCACCAGTTGATTTAAAAGAAAGAAGTTTTCACCGGAGTACCCCTTTAACATGACTACCGTATTTTTCGCCGTATAAGACGCACTTTTTCTTCCCTAAAACCGGGGGGGGGGGGGGGGGAGTTGGTGCGTCTTATACGGCAAATACACATTAAAACACTGTCCTATCGGGTCGGTCCCTGCGGCCATCAACGGCCGGGACCCGTGGCTAATACAGGACATCACCGTGCCGGGATCCCCTGCATTGTCGGCGCTCTCCTTCATCGTCATCAAGTCATAGCGACGTGATGGCGGTGACGGAGAGCGAGGATACCGGGCAGCAGAGATGTTCCGGAGCGACAGGGACATCCCGGGGACGCGGCGACAGTGATGTAAGGCGACATCCAGGGCAGCGGTGACGAGCGGTGACGGGTCCGGAGCGGAGAGGACACGTGAATATTACCTCCTATACCAGTGGTCTTCAACCTGCGGACCTCCAGATGTTGCAAAACTACAACTCCTAGCATGCCCGGACAGCCAATGGCTGTCCGGGCATGCTGGGAGTTGTAGTTTTGCAACATCTGAAGGTCCGCAGGTTGAAGATCACTGTCCTATACTTTACATTGTATTTGGTTCAAAATATTTTTTTTCTACATTTTCATCCTTTAAAATTGGGTGCGTCTTATATGCCGGAGCGTCTTATATGGCAAAAAATACGGTATTTATTCATTTCCAACCCGTTTCCCCAGGAGAGTAGTCATCCATTTAGAATACGGCCTCTTGAGATTATCTGTAGTTGAATTAGGCTCGGTGCTAAGGTCAGGAGCCGCTGACAGAGCTTGAGAAGAAAATGCCTAAGTGAGTGGAGGAAAAGTACACAGTCCAAAATGTCAAGTCTGTCAAGTGTGGACTTAAAGGGGTACTCCGGTGAAAAACACATTTTTTTTTTTTTTTTTAAATCAGCTGGTGTCAGAAAGCTAAACAGATTTGAAAATGACTTCTTTTAAAAAAATCTTAACCCTTCACGTACTTATCAGCTGCTGTATGTTCTTTTCAGTCTGACCACAGTGCTCTCTGCTGACACCTCTGTCCATGTCAGGAACTGTCCAGAGCAGGAGCAAATCCCCATAGGAAACACACACACTAGGCACCTCAGCAGGAAGCAAGAGAGAAGATACAATACAAGTCTATGGGAGGGGGCGTGGCGGTCGTCACGCCCCCTGCCATAGACTCGCATTAAGGGGAGGGGCCGTGATGTCATGAGGGGCGGAGCCATGACGTCACGCTGCTCCGGCCCCTGTATCGCCCGTCATAACGCACAGAGCGAACTCTCTCTGCGCAGTAATGATAGCGGGGTGCCGCAGTGGCGATCCCCGGGGTCCCCAGCAGCGCGACCGCAGCGATCTAACATCTTATCCCCTATCCTTTGGATAGGGGATAAGATGCCAGGGGCGGAGTACTCCTTTAAGGACCAGGCCAATTTTCATTTTTGCATTTTCCTTTTCCCCACCCCCTTCTAAAAATCATAACGCATTCAATTTTGGACCTACAGACCCATATAAGGGCTTGTTTTTTGCGTCACCAATTGTACTTTGTGACATCACTTATTTTATAATTATTTTTAATTAAAAAATAACACACCATTTTGTAGTTTTTGGGGGTTCTGTTTCTACGCAGTGCACTTTACAGTAAAAATGACGCCTTCTCTTTATTCTGTAGGTCCATATGGTTACAAGGATATCCAATTTAAGTAGGTTTTCTTTTATTTTAGTACTTAAAAATAATTATAACTACATGCACCAAAATTAGTATTTTTTAAATTGTCATATTCTGACCCCTATAACTTTTTTATTTTTCTGTATATGGGGCGATATGAGGGCTTATTTTTTGCACCCTATTATTTTTTGGTCTGTAGTTTTTATAGGTGCCATTGGACTTTTTGATCGCCTTTTATAAATTTTTTATGGTATATGAAGTAACCAAAAATGCATGGTATTTTTTTTTACGTGTATGCCATCAAGCGTGCAGTTAACCTTATATTTTACTAGTTCGGACATTTATGCATGCAACGGTACCACATATGATTATTTTTATTTTTTATTACTTTATTTTAAAATATAGGAAAATGGGGGGGGGGTCAAACTTTTATTAGGAAGGGGTTAAGTCACTTTTAATAACTTTTTTTTAACACTTAATTTTTTTTTAGTCCCCACAGAGGCTTGTACTGTACTCCTATATAGATCGATCAGTACTAGCGTTGATCAGTGTTATAAGTGCTCAATCAGACGGTGAGGAGGCAGGTAAGGGTTTGACTGCAATGGTCCCGATCAGCTCCGCTGAGCTGCCGGGATCCTCTTACTTTCGTTTTATGAACCCCGGCGCCCTTACTCGGCATCCGGAACAAAATGTTCCGAATACTGGGGCAGTGGAATACCCCTTTAAGATTCTATTGGATTTGTGAAGGCTTTCTGGGATCAGTAGTTCTTGTTCTCTCTCACAGCTTTCTCTCTCGAAAATGGTGGCCGCAGTGCAGTGCATGGGGCTTTATCAGCCTCTTAAGCGCACCCCTGTGCTGTATCCTATTGGCATTAGAGCTGTATGACACATAAATGCAAGCAATGATTGGATAACATGGGGTCATGTGATCTTGCTCATAGCTGCAAGGTATGCTGGGCTACCCCATCTCAGTGTTCCCAATTATTCCTCTTTTCATTCAGGTGTCAAAATGTCACGTGTTCCTCATCCCTTGTGCTATTAGTACCACCATTGCCAGGCTCATGCTAGCTTAAAGGGGTACTCCGCTGCAGGGAGCTCGTGATGCCATAGCCCCACCCACTCATGATGTCACACCCCGCCCCCTCAATGCAAGTCTATGGGAGGGGGCGTGACGGCTGTCACGTCCCCTCCCATAGACTTGCATTGAGGGGGAGGGGCGCAACGTCGTGAGGGGCGGGGCTATGATGTCACGAGCCGCAGGCTCCAGTGTTCTGAACTGTTTGTTCCAAACACTGAGCAACGGAGTACCCCTTTAACCTGGCAATGCTTGAATGTTCGGCCAGCCGTTGTCACCCCAAAGTTTTGAGCAAGCGGGTTCGCTGGACTCTGCTCGCTCATCTCTGACTACATGTGGACTTCACAGTTTATCAGATCGGTAAAAAACGAAAAACAAAGGTAAAATAATACACCAATGCCCTTCTGAGATATATTCATCGTATGAGCTTGTACATAACTAAGTAAACCGTCTGCATCCCAGGGAGCCATCTGCATCTCAGATAGTAGGAAACACCAACACCCGCTGACTTTTTCTATATGTATAATGAAATATTTAAAATCCAAAAGAAATTTAAATAAAATGTCCTTAAAATAAAATATCACAGATGAAAATCTGTCGTTTTGTCAGAATACATGCCCTGTGGCAAATCCGTGGATCGGCCCTACTGGAGCTTCCCTAAGGCCTAAATGGGTTAAATACGTCTTATTAGACTAAAATCGGGATTTCTCGGAAAGGATTACTTGTGGGACAATCAGCACCTAGAGGGAATGTCTACCCTTGAACTTCATGTTTTTTTATCTTTTTAATTTTATTTAGTAAAATTTTTTTACTTTATTTATAAATTTTTTTACTTTAATTTAATTTTTTTACTTTAATAAATAATTTTTAATGATTTAATTTTTTTAATTAATGTGTGAATAGACCCTTAAAGGGGTACTCCACTGGAAAAAAAAAAAAAATTTTAAATCAACTGGTGCCAGAAAGTTAAACAGATTTGTAAATTTTAATAATCTATTAAAAATTATTTATCCTTCCAGTACTTATCAGCTGATGTATGCTACAGAGGAAGTTGTGTAGTTCTTTCCAGTCTGACCACAGTGCTCTCTGCTGACACCTCTGTTTGTCTCAGGAACTGTCAAGAGCAGGATAGGTGTTTCTTTTTTGTCACATCATATTCCCCAAAAATGTTAGAAAAAAATCTATTTAAAGTTTTATATACACAAATATGGTATAAATAAAAAGTACAGATCACGGCGCAAAAAATGGGCCCTCATACCGCCGCTTATACGGAAAAATGAAAAAAAGTTATAGGTTGTCAAAATAGAGGGATTTTAAACGTACTAATTTGGTTAAAAAGATTTTTTTTAAGCGGTACAATAATAGAAAAGTAGGTAATCAGGGGTATCGTTTTAATCGTATTGACCCGCAAAATAAAGACTGCATGTCATTTTACCGTAAATTGTACAACGTGAAAATTAAACCTTCCAAAATGTGCAAAATTTTGCTTTTCTTTTCAATTTCCCCACACAAACAGTATTTTTTTGGTTGTGCCATACAGTTCATGGTAAACATGAATGATGTCATTACAAAGGGCAACTGGTCATGCAAAAAACAAGCCCTCATACTCGTCTGTGGATAAAAATATAAAAGAGTTATGATTTTTAGAAGGCGAGGAGGAAAAAACAAAAATGCTAAAATAAAATGGGCTGAGTCCTTAAGGGGTTAATGGGTCCAAACTTTGCTTTTTACTGCTTTGATATGTTTTTAGCAGCCTGATGTTTTTCGGATACAGAGCTTCCGAATTCCCGGCATAGATAAAGAATGAAATGACAAAATCATTGCTACTCGCAATAGAGGGAGCTCTGGAGTATACTACTTGTAAATTGGATTCAAAGGTTAACCCCTTCCCAACATTTGACTAATTATATAAGTTGTGTATCACACCCATCGGCAGCAGCCGCGATTGGAGATAGTTTTGATTCCAGTAATTTAACTTCTTAGCTGCTGGGGTCAATAGCAACTGTGGCATCCATGCAAGTTAGACAACAAGTCCTCCTTGTCATCTGATTGGCCCTGTGACACTACGGAAAGCCTCAAATATTAAAATTAAGAAAAAAAACTTTACACTTTTCATTAAAAAAAACATAAAAAATGAATTCAAATATAGGAGGAGGATCTGGTTTAGACCGATGTGTGCAGTGTAGAGTCAGCCATGAGGCTGTGCACGTGTCCCTGCCACCATCTCCAGCTGAGCAGTGGGAGTTAACCTAGTTAGGCAGCCAGGTATGCCCCCCAAGAGGTCATGCCCCCAGGTAGGTAGTCATGACCCTTGTAGGTAAATCCCCCAAATAGCTGCCACCTGTATAAAAAACTCCCTATGTAGGTAGCCCCCCTATTAGTTTGGTAGTTTGTCCCCATATTCTCTAGGCAGGAACATAGTAGATAGTTCCCCACATTGGCTAGGCAGCACAGTTCCCCCTAACAACAGTAGGTACAGGCACCAGCAGTGTTCCTCCCAACAACAGTAGGTACAAGCGGCAGCAGAGTCCCCCCAACAACAGTAGGTACAGGCAGCAGAGTTTCCCCCAACAACAGTAGGTACTGATGGCAGCGGAGTATCCCCCAACAACAGTAGGTACAGGTAGCAGCGGAGTTTCCCCCAACCACAGTAGGTGCAGGTAGCAGCAGAATTTCCCAAAACAACAGTAGGTACAGGTAGCAGCAGAATTTCCCGTAACAACAGTAGGTACAGGCGGCAGCAGAATTTCCCCCAACAACAGTAGGTACAGGTGGCAGCGGAGTTTCCCCCAGCAACAGTAGGTACAGGCGGCAACGGTGTTCCCCCAAACAGTAGGTACAGGCGGCAGCAGGGTTCCCCCAACAGAAGGTACAGACGGCAGCAGGGTTCCCCCAAAAGTAGGTACAGGCGACAGCAGAGGTCCCTCCTCTCACCCAAACTTCCCCGCTCCAGATTCCCCGTTTAAGATTGGAGGGGATCCAACCTTCTTGTTGAATGATAAATGAGTACAGAACAGTGATCTGTTAGGCTCATACAGTTGTCACAGGCCTTGGTGGAGGGGATTGGTGGAGGTCCTATTGGTCAGTCTTCCACCAATCAGACACCCATCACCTATGTCCTAAAGTAACGAGTATTGTTCATTGGAAAACCCTTTGAACCAGCACTGACGGTTTACAGCAAAGTGTTAAAAATTAAACATGTCTATAGAATACGAAATGCACATTTTTGTCACCAACACTATAGCACAAGTCATTATCCTTGTAATTCTGATATAGTTTCATCCTTACAGCAGCCGATGTATTTAGATGAGTGACACGCATGTTAGAGTCACTGGTAATGATCAAATAACAGATGTTAGGCAAGAAGAACGTTATATAAAATATGATCCTGGCAGCTAATAATGACAATCTCGCAAGGACATTCCTTAATGGCTTCAGATGAGAACTCATTAATGGGAGGGTGCAGACGGCACGGAATTCACGGTATAACAGATTGTCAACTACAAAGTGAGGGCAGGAAGCCCAGGGGGTGCAGGCTGACACGAAAGCTCAGATAAGTGCATGGATTTGATGCCACGGGATAGATGTAGCCCCTTACGGAAAAGAATCCGACCAGACTTGGCTGCCATGAAGCTACGAGAGTTAAAAGCTGGTAGAAATCACAGAGAGGTGTCATCGTAGAGGTGGCAGCGTATTGTAAAGAAATGCTTGGAACTAGATTGCTGACTAAAACGTTTCCATACACAGGTAGAAAAATATTGGAAAGCATTTGGTGACAATCGGCTCTGAAATCCTCTGCGCAAACAGAGAGGAATACCAAAAAATCTGTCCGTCTAAAGCCATCAATAGGGGAACCGTACTGCGTACTGTTTGTATATTAGACCATGGCAGGGGTAAGTCACTAGTTTAAAAGGGGTCCTGTGCCCTTAGACATCTCATCCCCTATTCAAAGGAAAGGGGATAACATGTCTGATCACAGGGGGCTCACCGCTGGGACCCCCGCGATCTCTGTGCAGCACCTGCATTCTACGCCGAGCTGTTTCTCCAGTCTCGTCCCCTCCGGACCCTGTCCAGTCACGCCCCCTCCCATAGATGTGAATGGAGGGGGCATGACATGCCGTCACATCTCCAGTACCGGAAGCTCAGAGCTTTCCGAGACTGGAGCAGTAGCCCCGCATACAATTCGGGTGCTGCACGAAGATCGTGGGAGGGTCCCAGAGGTGAGCCCCCCGCAATCAGACATCTTATCCCCTATCTTTTGGGTAGAGGATAAGATGTCTTTGGCCAGAATACCCCTTTAAGTAAAGGTTCACATACCTGGGTGAAGGTTAGAGATGGACAACAACAGTAAGGCTTAGTTCACACTACCGTTGTGCACCGACCCGATCAGTGTCAGTTTTTTTGTTTTTTTTGTTTTTAGCTCTAAATATGTTGTCCTGTTAACTTATTAAAAACTTAAATGAATCAGACCCTAGACTTAAATGAATCAGACCCTAGACCAGACACCTTAAATTAATCAGACCCTAGACCAGACACCTTAAATTAATCAGACCCCAGACCAGACACCTTAAATTAATCATACCCCAGACCAGACACCTTAAATTAATCAGACCCCAGACTAGACACCTTAAAAGAATCAGACCCTAGACCAGACACCTTAAATTAATCAGACCCTAGACCAGACACCTTAAATTAATCAGACCCCAGACCAGACATCTTAAATGAATCAGACCCCAGACTAGACACCTTAAAAGAATCAGACCCTAGACCAGACACCTTAAATTAATCAGACCCCAGACCAGACACCTTAAATGAACCAGACACCTTAAATAAATCAGACCCCAGACCAAACACCATAAATGAATCAGACCCCAGACCAGACACCTTAAAGGGTAGCTCCCACCATCCTTTTTTTTTTGTCTGTCCCTGCCTATTGCCCATCTATCCCTAACCCCCTCCCTGCCTTTAAATTTCTTTTTTACTATATTAAAAATGGCTTTTTGTCTGCCTGATAGTGTGCTCCCCACCAGGCAGACTTCCCAACAGGCGCAAAGTCACTGAGGCCTGCTGGGGCCGACACTTCTGCCCTTAGTTCACTATACAGGGTGCCTCCAGCTGTTTCACCACTACAACTCCCAGCTTGCCCTGACATCTACTGTCTGTCAGGGCATGCTGGGAGTTGTAGTGGTGAAACAACTGGAGGCCCCCTGTGTTGAAAACCATAACTTTGTTAGCGCCGCAGCGCTACCCCGAGCCCCGCTCTCTCCCCCCTCTGTTGAAATGAATAGTTTTAAATGGGCCGTGGCGCTACCCCGAACCCCCTGTTGAAATCAATAGTTGCCGCAGCGCTACCCCGAACCCCGCTCCCCCCCCCCCCCCCCCCCCCCCAGCCATACCCAAGTGCAGAGCAGCGGCGCATATATGCCGGGAGGCGGGGCCGGTGTGTGAAGGCAGGGAGCCAATGCGCCCTCAGCGCTCACTCCCCCCTGTCTGATTGACAGGCAGGGAGCGAGCGCAGGCTGAATGAATTAGGACCGATTGCCCGGCCGGCATTGGTCCGAATTCAAGCGTGACGTCACGCCAGCCTCCAGCCGGCCACTAGGAGGGAGACCCCTAGTGGACGATTTTCAACAATAAAATAAACTATTTTAATGAAATTTTTTTTTATAGATTTATATTAGAGACATTTTGTAGTACATAAGTACTACAACATATCAAAAAAAAAAAAGTTTGGTGACAGTGCCCATTTAAATGAATCAGGCACCAGACACCTTAAATGAATCAGACACCAAACTAGATTCTCTAAATTAATTGGATCTCAGACCTGACCCTTAAAATTACTTCATTACCATTCAACAAAGGGACCTAACTAGAACCCTCATTTTCCCATCAATTATAGTGTGAATTAAAACATAATTTTATTGTGTGCCCTTAGAAACAAATAAAAAACCTCAACCTGCTGATCTCATCGGAAAACTGATTTGGATCAGAGGGGGTCTGACTGCTGGGACCCCCCCCCCCCGGTAGTTCGCGGGAAGGGGGCGCGTCGACCAGTGCACGAAGCTGACACGCCCCCTCAATACAACTCTTCTGCAATCTCCAGCTCTGCCGTAGAGCTGTATTGAGGTGTCGTGTCGGCCACTGCTTCATGCGGTGGTCGACACGCGCTATCTGGCCGGAGAGCCATACTGGAGATTGCGGGGGGTCCCAGTGGTCTGACCAACATCCCCCAATCCGCCCTTCCCCACCGCGATCTGAAACTTAGGGGATACGTTTTCCAATACTGGACTACTCCTTTGAAGGGGTACACTGGTGAAAAACATCTTGTCCCCTATCAAAAGAATAGGGGATAAGATGTTAGATCGCGGGGATCCCACCACTGGGGACCCCTCCATTCATGTCAATGGAGGGGGCGTGATGGCAAGTACGTAGCCATCATGCCTCCTCACACAGACCTGAATGGAGGGGGCGCGGCAGCTGTAGTCGCCAGTCATCTGGCATGGAGCGAAGTTTGCTCCATGCACTGATGACCAGGCTGCCGCATCGGCGATTGCAGGGGTCCCCAGCGGCGGGATCCCCACAATCTAACATCCTATCCCCTATCCTTTTGATAGGGGATAAGATGTTTTGCTCCGGAGTACCCCTTGTTTTACAACTTGATATAGCAGTCCTGGCGCAATTCGCCATTCAAATAGCTTCAGGGGGAAGCCCCCACCCCTATCATCCTCCGTATGGTTAAAGGGCTATTCTAGTATAAAACATGCATCTTCCATATAAGTGATAAGTGTCAATGATGGGGAAACCACTAAGACCGGCACCTTTCCATAGTAGAGAAACCCCCCATCCCTGTACCCCAAACCTCACGACTATGCTGCTGCAGAACCAATATCTACGATGGGAGGTCCCCATGATCCATACAGAACTGTCATCAATACTTACTATCCAGAATATCCCTTCACCATCTCATCACATCATCCCTCCTCTTCTATTATAGGGTAAGTCATCAGCCATAACTATACAGTATATTACTTCGCGTTTTAAGCCATAGAGTGATAGTATTAGCCGCTGCCTAGTACCGCTACATGAGACATCATTCACAATCAAGTCCCTTTAAGCACTGCATAAAATATGGCTGCTGTAAAGTGTTTACATTTGACAAATTATCGGCGGCTCTCATATTTCATCGCACTACATCCGCGCTGACAAATTTATTTAAGAAAAACTGTGTAATTCTTTTCTTGCGCTGCGTACAATGAAATGAATCTAGCGGCTCAGATATATTTTCTCATTACCGGCTTTACTCCTAATCAGCATATACACCAAACTGCGGCCCGCGAATGTGCAGTGTTTATAAACCCAGAAATGTAATTATAGATGTAATAAAAGAAAAAAAGAACCCAACAAAAGTACAAACTGCTACAGATCAGGGGTCTTCAACATGGTGGTCTGCTAGGACGACAGAACTACAGCTCCCAGGTGTAAGACTAATGCTGAACGTAAATAGCAAATGAATAGTCAGGCACGGTCAAAGATATGGACGCTGAATAATGTCAACGCTGCTTTGTAATAATATATATATATATATATATATATATATATACACACACATAATATATAATATAACATATACATAATATATATATATATATATATATATATATATATATTACAATTTATATATATGTATATATATGTGTTTTGTATATATGTATGTAGACAGGATATGAGGTTGAAATATGGGGTCAGGATTTGAGGTTGGGATATGAGGACGAGATATGAGGACAGGATATGAGGACGGGATATGAGGTCGGGATATGAGGACGAGATATGAGGACGGGATATGAGGACGAGATATGAGGACAAGATATGAGGATGGGATATGAGGACGAGATATGAGGACAGGATATGAGTTTGGGATATGAGTTTGGGATATGAGGACGAGATATGAGGACAGGATATGAGGACAGGATATGAGGACGAGGATATGAGGTTGAGATATGAGGACGGGATATGAGGACAGGATATGAGGACAGGATATGAGGACGAGGATATGAGGTTGAGATATGAGGACGGGATATGAGGACAGGATATGAGGACAGGATATGGGGACAGGATATGAGGACGGGATATGGGGACAGGATATGAGGATGTGATATGAGGACAGGATATGAGGATGAGATATGAGGACGGGATATGGGGTCGGGATATGAGGAAAGGATATGAGGTTGGGATATGAGGACAAGATATGAGGTCGGGGTTATGAGAACGGGATATGAATCAAGATATGAGCTTGGGATATAAGGACGAGATATGAGGTCTGAGTATGGGATATAGAGGACAAGAGCATCATTGTTGCTTTTCCTCTCCGACAATGTTTGCAACTGGTAAAAATAAATGATCCAATGTATCATCAGAATGAAAACAAAGATTGTGAAATGTTTTTACTCTTATGTGACTACTAATAGAATAATCCCAGCACACAATAGACTTAGCTTTGCTGTACAGACAAGGATGTGGTTATCAGAGTCTTTTCGCTGTTACTAAAAGGTGAGGTTTAGAGATGCATGAGAGGCTTTTTGTACAACAGAAGGCCATAATAAAACCGTACAGTAGCATTATTCATTATACACAGATAGTACTCTGTGCAGTAAGGGATCGTCCACGATGCATAACCTTTATAGGAAATGAGGGGTCTGCCTCTTCCATATCTTCACCCCTTTATGTTCAAGTCCCTAAGAATGTCCAACTCATCGCTTTGGTGACACCAAAATTGTATCAGAAAGTTATAAAGCGTGGCAGACTCCCAGGGGTCACATGTATTGATTGTCTCATCTTATAAATGAAAATGCAGAAGGTAGATTTAGGTATAAAGGGGTATTCCAATCTGAACATTAAAGGGGTTGTCCAGGGTGGGTGGGGGTGTGACCGGCAGACGCACGTCGGAGTCTGTTTAGGCTGCGAGCTCCGTACGCCACCAGTAACCTGTAACCTGCTTACCCCAAAGTCCTGCTGGAGGAGGTTTTCTGCTGAGACCGGAGTGACGGAGACCCCGGCTACCAATGCTGCAGATGACGAGGACTAGGAAGGGGAAGAAGAGCCCGATGAAGCTCACTCAGCTTTTCACAGTGGATCCTCATGACACCAAGGAGAGCGACGCTGAGACCGCGAGAGGAGACTTCAATGCGGGAGCAGCTGATGCAGAGAGAGAGGCGAAGCCCAGCTTGTCGGCCGGACCGCTGATACCCCAGCCAGCACGTGGGACGGACGCTGAAGGACTCCATGCTACCCTGCACCCGAGCCAACGTACCTCACAAGGAACACCCCAGAAACACGGAGGCTGTCAGAGGAGGTAACGGGATTCAACCTTAAAGGGGTACTCCACTCCCCAGCTTTTGGAACATATAGTTCCAAACGCTGGGTGCGGGCTTTGGGGGTTTGCCATGCCCCCATTGTGATGTCCGTCCCACCCCCTCCAATAGACTTGCATTGAGGGGGCAGGACAAGATGTCACGAGGGGCGGGGAGTGAAATCACAAAGGGGGCATGGTGACCCCCGAAACCCGCACCCAGCATTCGGAACTAAACGTTCCGAAAGCTGGAGAGTGGAGTACCCCTTTAAACGTATCCTCAGGAATCCCACCAGTCAGCACAATGAGGAGGTAGTGGTGGTCTTTTAATCAATGCAGCTCCATTATTCATCACGCAAGCACCGTGGCCCTTTTACACAGCATGGTCACCGATCATCGGGGATCGGCCCACATCCTAAAAACAGTAACACCGTATAGGACTCGAGCTCATGAGTGGGACTCATCAATATCAGCAATCACATTTTTTTTTTAAATCAAAAAGTCCCAAAATATTAACTCTCAAATAGCCTCGTAGATGGAAAAAAAAAAAAAAAAAGTTATAGGGGTCAGATGGGGACAATTTTGAGCACACTCATTTTGTCAAAAAAGTAGAACCATACTGGAAAATTGTGTAACCAAGGGTATTGTTTTAATCATATTCATCCGCAGAATAAAGATTACATACAACTGTGGAGAATTACTTATTCATATTTCTTTCTCTTTAATATTTTAGTCAAAATTTTAAAGAAAAAAAAAATAATAATTCAAATTCCTACAATTCCTACTATTCCTACCAAGTCCACCCAACTAACCTGACCTATCTATGTAGACTTTCTGATGTGCTGTGTGGACATAGAAACACAAATACATTTTTCTTCCTTTTGTTACAGTCACATAACAGGGGTCCGTAGTGTGTGGGTAATGGCGGTATTATTTATGTGAGTGACTTCGACCACCCCCACTGTGTAGTACTGTCAGATAGTTAGAGAGTAATTGAGGAGTGTTTAGTACAAAGTACCTCAACAATCTGATGTATTAGGCATTGCTCCATCCTTTACTTCATTTTGCTGGAACCTTATGACGGTACTTTTATTTTTCTAAAGAAAACAACCATAAGAGATAAAACTTTACTAATCACCCGTAAACAAGTGAAGTAAAATCACAAATGTTATGACAACAAATATCACAGAAAATGTCTCTGACTTCAGAAAAATGTCATCTATATATTTATTTATTAGGTTTCAATGTCTTATCTTGTGGCAGAACATAGATATCATTTTATTATTATCATTATTATTATTATTATACTCACTTCCTCTATCATACCTACACACAGGATTATAACTACTAAAATACTACCTCATGTGGACAAGTAAATAAAAACTATAATATTGTCCCCTATATATGAAAAAATAAGCACTATAATCCTACTATGTACAAGAAAATAACAACTATAATACTGCTCCTATATACAGGAATATATCCACTATAATACTGCTCCTGTATACAAGAATATAACTACTATAATACTGCTCCTGTACACAGGAATATATCCACTATAATACTGCTCCTGTATACAAGAATATAACTACTATAATACTGCTCCTGTACACAGGAATATATCCACTATAATACTGCTCCTGTATACAAGAATATAACTATTATAATACTCCCCCTATATACAAGAATATAACTACTATAATACTGCTCCTATATACAAGAATATAACTACTATAATACTGCTCCTGTGTACAAGAATATAACTACTATAATACTGCCTCCTATATACAAGACTATAACTACTATAATACTGCCGCCTATATACAAGACTATAACTACTATAATACTGCTCCTATATACAGGAATATATCCACTATAATACTGCTCCTGTATACAAGAATATAACTACTATAATACTGCTCCTGTACACAGGAATATATCCACTATAATACTGCTCCTGTATACAAGAATATAACTATTATAATACTGCTCCTGTATACAAGAATATAACTACTATAATACTGCTCCTATATACAAGAATATAACTACTATAATACTGCTCCTGTGTACAAGAATATAACTACTATAATACTGCTCCTATATACAGCAATATAACTACTATAATACTGCCCCTATATACAGCAATATAACTACTATAATACTGCCCCTATATACAAGAATATAACTACTATAATACTGCTCCTATATACAGCAATATAACTACTATAATACTGCCCCTATATACAAGAATATAACTACTATAATACTGCTCCTATATACAAGAATATAACTACTATAATACTGTTCCTATATACAAGAATATAACTACTATAATACTGTTCCTATATACAAGAATATAACTGCTATAATACTGCACCTATATACAAGAATATAACTACTATAATACTGCTTCCTATATACAAGAATAAAACTACTGTAATACTGCTCCTATGTACAAGAATATAAATACTATAATACTGGCCCTATATACAAGAATATAACTACTATAATACTGCTCCTATGTACAAGAATATAACTACTATAATACTACTCCTATATACAAGAATATAACTACTATAATACAGCTCCTATATACAAGAATATAACTACTATAATACTGCCCCTATATACAAGAATATAACTACTATAATACTGCTCCTATATACAAGAATATAACTACTATAATACTGCTCCTATATACAAGAATATAACTACTATAATACTGCTTCCTATATACAAGAATATAACTACTATAATACTGCTCCTATATACAAGAATATAACTACTATAATACTGCTCCTATATACAAGAATATAACTACTATAATACTGTTCCTATATACAAGAATATAACTACTATTATACTGCTCCTATATACAAGAATATAACTACTATAATACTACTCCTATATACAAGAATATAACTACTATAATACCGCTCCTATATACAAGAATATAACTACTATAATACTGCTCCTATATACAAGAATATATCTACTATAATACTGCTATATACAAGAATATAACTACTATAATACTGCTCCTATATACAAGAATATAACTACTATAATACTGCTCCTATATACAAGAATATAACTACTATAATACTGCTTCCTATATACAAGAATATAACTACTATAATACTGCTCCTATATACAAGAATATAACTACTATAATACTGCTCCTATATACAAGAATATAACTACTATAATACTGTTCCTATATACAAGAATATAACTACTATTATACTGCTCCTATATACAAGAATATAACTACTATAATACTACTCCTATATACAAGAATATAACTACTATAATACCGCTCCTATATACAAGAATATAACTACTATAATACTGCTCCTATATACAAGAATATATCTACTATAATACTGCTATATACAAGAATATAACTACTATAATACTGCTCCTATATACAAGAATATAACTACTATAATACTGCTCCTATATACAAGAATATATCTACTATAATACTGCCTCCTATATACAAGAATATATCTACTATAATACTTCTCCTATATACAAGAATATAACTACTATAATACTGCTCCTATATATAAGTGGTTTGGAGGAGGGACACATCATCTTCCACACCCATCTATATCTTCTATCTACGGAGACAGGATCCATAACCTACGTAGACGTTTGATTGCTGCCAAGGGTTAAACCTTCCCGGTGAAGTGATACCTTATTGACTCTGCTCTGTTTTTAGACAAGAGCGTAAGACACAATTGACAGTATAAAACAGGGCAATCATGCGTCAGTTCCATAATTCGGAGTTAATTACACGGCGTGTTGATGTATCTCTTTTCATAGCGCTTTGGTGTCAATGAGGATGTTTTCTCTCAATCAGGCGGCATTTCATTTACATACATTAACCACCTTTTCAATCGGAATTCAATTTGTCTAGAAACCGTAAGTGCTCATCAGACTTTGTAATGTATCCATGTTCGGAAGGTTTATCGAGACGCAAGAGTGCGATAGCCATTAATGCTGCCTGCAAAACGGCCATTATGGAGCCCCTTACAGCCTCTCGTACTTCAATTAATGCGCCGGAAGAAGTTCTGCCGGGGTCTTCAGTGCCGGAACGCTAATGAGATTAGGATCCAAGATGAACCATGGGGACGACGCTCTCAAGATGCACAATGCTGCTTTACAACCAGAAGCTTTCCTCAATGCATTAAACCATAGAATATATTAAATAATGGCCAGTATTTGCCTTAAAGGGGTATTCCAGGACAAAAAAAATATTTTTATACATCAACTGGCTCCAGAAAGTTAAACAGATTTGTAAATTACTTCTATTAAAAAATCTTAATCCTTCCAATAATTATCAGCTGCTGAAGTTGAGTTGTTCTTTTCTGTCTGGCAACAGTGCTCTCTGCTGACACCTCTGCCTGTCTCGGGAACTGCTCAGGGATTTGAGGTTTGCTATGGGGATTTGCTTCTACTCTAGACAGGTGTCGTCAGAGAGCACTTAGACAGAAAAGAACAACTCGACTTCAGCAGCTCAAGTACTGAAAGTATTAAGATTTTTTTAATAGAAGTAATTTACAAATCTGTTTAACTTTCTGGAGCCAGTTGATATATATATATATATATATATAAAAAGTTTTTTCCTGGATAACCCCTTCAAATGCATCGCATCGCACTTACAATCCATTATTAGTCCGGAACGAAATCATTGTTATTAGGGGGATGTTTTGCAGCGTGAAGAAAAGCGGCAGATACTTGGAATATGTATATAAAGTGCCCTGTCATACTCACATGTCTAGTCTATGTGGCTTAAAGGGGTTCTCCACCCCTGGACATCTGTTCCCCTATCCAAGGGATAGGGGATAAGATGTCTGATCGCAGGGGTCAAGCTAATGGGGACACCCCCAATCTTGGTTGCGGCACCCCAGACATCCGGTGCATGGAGCGAACTTCGCTCCGTGCCGGATGACTGGCAATGCGGAGGCTCGTGACATCACGGTCACGCCCTTCTTGTGATGTCACAGCCACGCCCCCTCAATGCAAGTCTATGGGAGGGGGCGTGACGACAGTCACGCCCCCTCTCATAGACTTGCACTGAGGGGGTGTGGCTGTGACATCACAAGCGTGGAGTGACCGTGACGTCATGAGCCTCCGGCGCTGCACCGGACGCTCTAAACAAATGCCGGGTGCAGCAGGGAGATCCCCAGCGACGGGACCCCCACAATCAGACATTATATCCTCTATCCTTTGGATAGGCTGGAATACCCCTTTAATATCACTAAATGTGTATTAAAGGGGTACTCCAGTGGAAAACATTTTATTTATGTTTTAAATCAACTGGTGCCAGAAAGTTAAACAGATTTGTAAATGACTTCTATTAAAAAATCTTTACCCTTCCAGTACTTTTTAGCAGCTGTATGCTACAGAGGAAATTCCTTTCTTTTTGAATTTCTTTTTTGTCTTGTCCACAGTGCTCTCTGCTGACACCTGATGTCCGTGTCAGGAAGTGTCCAGAGCAGGAGAAAATCCCCCATAGCAAACCTATGCTGCTCTGCACAGTTCCTGACACGGACTGAACAGCGGAGTACCCCTTTAAGCTTTTTTGCTTTTAAAGGGAACCTGTCCTCAGATTTTACCCTATGTAACACCTAACAACAGGTTATACAGCATAAATCAGCTTGCTTACCATTAGTGTTGGGCGTGAATATTCGCATTTTGAATTTTTATCACGAATATCGCAAATTCGTGAATATATTCGCTATATATTCAAAATTACGAATATTCATCTATATATTCACGAAAAATGGCGAATTCGAATATGGGCAATGCGGCTCATCATTACTTTCCATGTCCTGTTGTCTTCAGAGCCATAAACTATAGTAAAGAAAATTACTTTAAAGGGGTACTCCAGTGCAAAACATTTTTTCTTCTTCAAATCAACAGAAAGTTATACAGATTTGTAAATGACTTCTATTTAAAAATCTTAATCCTTACAGTACTTATCAGCTGCTGTATGCTCCAGAGGAAGTTGTGTAGTTCTTTCCAGTCTGACGAAAGTGCTCTCTGCTGCCATGTCAGGAACTGAGTAGAAGCATATCCCCATAGCAAACCTCTCCTGTTCTGCACAATTCCGGACACAGACAGAGGTGGCTAGACTGTGGCCAGACTGGAAAGAACTACAAAACTTCCTCTGGAGCATATAGCAGCTGATAAGTACTGGAAGGATAAAGATTTTTAAATAGAAGTAATTTACAAATCTGTTTAACTTTCTGGCACCAGTTGATTTAAAAAAAAACAAAAAAAATAATAGTTTTCCAGCAAAGTACCCCTTTAGGACCAAGGACGTACCGGTACGTCCTTGGTCCTGCTCTCCTGATATAACGCGGGGTTACACAGTAACCCCGCGTCATATCACAGCGGGCCCGGCGTCATAGTGAAGCCGGGACCCTATTAACCCTTTAGCCACGCGCTGAGAGCTGAGCCGCGCTGCTAAAAGTGAAAGTTGCCGGCTAGCTCAGTCGGGCTGTTCGGGATAGCCGCGGCTAATCGTGGCATCCCGAACCGCTGACAGGACAGCGGGAGGGCCCCTACCTGCCTCCTCGCTGTCCGATCGCCGAATGACTGCTCAGTGCCTGAGATCCAGGCATGAGCAGTCATGCGGCAGAATCGTTGATCACTGGTTTCTTATGAGAAACCAGTGATCAACATAGAAGATCAGTGTGTGCAGTGTTATAGGTCCCTATGGGATAACAATGATCAGTGTGTGCAGTGTTATAGGTCCCTATGGGATAACAATGATCAGTGTGTGCAGTGTTATTGGTCCATATGGGATAACAATGATCAGTGTGTGCAGTGTTATAGGTCCCTATGGGATAACAATGATCAGTGTGTGCAGTGTTATAGGTCCCTATGGGATAACAATGATCAGTGTGTGCAGTGTTATAGGTCCCTATGGGACCTATAACACTGCAAAGAAAAAGTGGGAAAAAAAAGTGAATAAAGATCATTTAACTCCTCCCCTATTAAAAGTTTGAATCACCCCCCTTTTCCAATAAAAAAAAAAACACAGTGTAAATAAAAATAAACATAAGCATATATGGTATCACCGCATGCAGAAATGTCCGAATTATAAAAATATATGATTAATTAAACCGCTCGGTCAATGGCGTGCGCACAAAATAATTCCAAAGTCCAAAATAGTGCATTTTTGGTCACTTTTTATATCATTTAAAAATGAATAAAAAGCGATCAATAAGACCTATCAATGCAAAAATGATACCGTTAAAAACTTCAGATCACGGCGCAAAAAATTAGCCCTCATACCGCCCCATACACGGAAAAATAAAAAAGTTATAGGGGTCAGAAGATGACAATTTTAAACGTATTCATTTTCCTGCATGTAGTTATGATTTTTTCCAGAAGTCCGACAAAATCAAACCTATATAAGTAGGGGATCATTTTAATCGTATGGACCTACAGAATAAAGAAAAGGTGTCATTTTTACCGAAAAATTTACTAGGTAGAAACGGAAGCCCTTAAAGTTACAAAACTGCGTTTTTTTTTTCAATTTTGTCGCACAATGATTTTTTTTTCTGTTTCACCGTAGATTTTTGGGCAAAATGACTGACGTCATTACAAAGTAGAATTGGTGGTGCAAAAAATAAGCCATTATATTGATTTTTAGGTGCAAAATTTAAAGAGTTATGATTTTTTAAGGGCAAGGAGCAAAAAACGAAAATGCAAAAACGGAAAAAACCCCGGTCCTTAAGGGGTTAAAGGCACTGTATGCTAAACAGATCTAAGCAGTCCCTGGGGCATTCTCTCTCCTCAGATAGTCACTGTGCTCTTGGCTGTATTTATGCCAACTCCGGTGTGATTGACAGCCTTGGGCACCTCCGATGTCACTGCTAGTGTTGCTCGCGAATATTCGCAATGCCAATTTTATTCGCGAATATCGCATATTCGCTAATTCGTTTTTTTTTTCTCCACAGTACACATCACAGTGATCACCCCTCTCTGCTTCCAGCTTGTGTGGTGTAAAGAAGGCTCTAATACTACTGTGTGAGACCGCCGGGCGCATTTTCGTATATATGCGAAAATCTGCATATGCGAATTTTCGCATATGCAAAAATTAGCATATGCTGATTTTCGCATATAAAAAAATGTGCATATGCAACTGTTCGCATATGCGACTTTTCGCATATGTGAATTTTTTAATATGCAAATATGCGCATATGCGAATTTATGCATATGTGAATTTTTCACATATGCGCAAATAAATCGCGAATATTACGAATATGCGAATTTAGCGAATATATGACGAATATTCATCCATATATTCGCGAAATATCGCGAATTCGAATATGGCCTATGCCGCTCAACACTAATCACTGCTCTGCTCCTTCTGTACACTGAAAGTCTCCCGAGTCCAGAAGTAGCTTCATCTACAGGAACAAAGCTACTTCTGGCTACATATGCAATTTGCATTTGCTCCCATTGACGTCCCTGGATCTGCCCCCTTGGGGGTAGCTACCAACAGCCTTTGTAGGCTACTGATCTTGACTTTAGAACCTTCGGGTGGTTTGGTTATGCAGAATCTGCTAAAATGATACATTGCTCAAAAAACATAAAGGGAAAACATGAACAATAGTGTTGAGCGGCATAGGCCATATTCGAATTCGCGAATATTCGCGAATATATGAACGAATATTCGTCATATATTCGCCAATATTCGCATTCTCGCAATATTCTCGTTTTATTTTCACATAAGCGGAAAATTCGCGAATGCGAAAATTAACATATGCGAAAATTAGCATATACAAATTTAGCATGAGCGAAAATTCGCATATACGAAAATTATTATATGCAAATTTTCGCATATGCGAAACTTCACACACACAGTAGTATTAGAGCCTTCTTTACACCACACAAGCTGGAAGCAGAGAGGGGTGATCACTGTGATGTGTACTGTGAAAAAAAACCAAAAAAAAAAACGAATATTCGTAATTACGAATATATAGTGCTACATTCACGAATATTCGCGAATTCGCGAATATGCGATATTCGCGAATAAAATTTGCATTGCGAATATTCGTGAGCAACACTAATGAACAACACAATGTAACTCCAAGTCAATGACACTTCTGTGAAATCCCACAGTCCACTCAGGAAGAACACTGATTGACAATCAATTTCACATGCTGTTGTGCAAATGGAACAGACAACAGGTGGAAATTATAGGCAATTAGCAAGACACTCCCAATAAAGGAGTGGTTCTTCACGGGGTGACCACAGTCCACTTCTCAGTTCCTATGCTTCCTGGCTGATGTTTTGGTCACTTTTTAATGCTGGCGGTGCTTTCACTCTAGTGGTAGCATGAGATGAACTCTACAACCCACACAAGTGGCTCAGGTAGTGCAGCTCATCCAGGATGGCACATCAATGCGAGCTGGGGCAAGAAGGTTTGATGTGTCTGTCAGTGTAGGGTCCAGAGCATGGAGGCGCTACCAGGAGACAGGCCAGTACATCAGGAGACGTGGAGGAGGTCATAGGATCCAATGTAAAAATAGAAGTAGTCACCTATTTACACCTGGGTGGGTGTAGTGCATTTCACAGTGAGGGCTCACAGACTCACTTAAATATCCATGTGAAAAATTAATTGAACGCCACACAACTTTTGTTAATTTCCCTTAGTTGCTTTAGTAGAAATTCCTTGCATAAATACACAGTTCCAAAAACATTTCTTACAAAGAGAAAATGCAGAGAAATCAAAATAATTCACCCAGGTGCACCTGTTGCTAGACACACTCAGCGTAGTAGGAATTTTCAGCCCATGCCAGGGCTATCTTCAGCTGAACGACCTTCCTCTCACGAAGGGGATCAGAGTGGAGCTTGCGTTGACACTTACGATTTTTCGGAGGACACGCCTCCGTTTTCAGAGGCCGTAGGAGGGCAACAACCCAGCAGCAGGACCACTACCTCTGCCTTTGTGCAAGGAGGAGCAGGAGGAGCACTGCCAGAGCCCTGCAAAATGACCTCCAGCAGGCCACAAATGTGCATGTGTCCACTCAATCGGTCAGAAACAGACTCCATGAGGGTGGTATGAGGACCCGATGTCAACAGGTGGGGGTTGTACTTACAGCCCAACACCATGCAGGATGTTTGGCATTTGCCAGAGAACACCAAGATTGGCAAATTTGCCACTGGTGCCCTGTGCTCTTCACAGATTAAAGCAAGTTCACACTGAGCACATGTGACAGATGTGACAGAGTCTGGAGACGCTGTCGAGAATGTTCTGCTGCCTGCAGCATCCTCCAGCATGACCGGTTTGGCGGTCGGATAGTAATGGTGTTGGGTGGCATTCCTTTGGGGGGGCCGCACAGCCCTCCATGTGCTTGCCAGAAGAAGCCTGCTATGGACTGGCCCGCCCGTTCCCCAGACCTGAATCCGATTGAGCACATCTTGGATGTCATGTCTCGCTCCATCCACCACAGACTGTCCAGGAGTTGGCGGATGCTTTAGTCCAGGTCTGGGAGGACATCCCTCAGGAGACCATCCGCCACCTCATGAGGAGCATGCCCAGGCGTTGTAGGGTAGGACATACGGGCACGTGGAGGCCACACACACTACTGAGCCTCATTGTGACTTGTTTTAAGGACATTCCATAAAGTGTGATCAGCCTGTAGTGGGGTTTTCCACTTTGATTTTGAGGGTGACTCCATATCCAGACATCCATGGGTTGATAAATTGGATTTCCATTGATAATTTTTGTGTGATTTTGTTGTCAGCAAATTCAACTTTGTAAAGACTAAAGTATTTCATACGATTTGTTCGTTCATTTAGATCTAGGATGTGTTATCTTAGTGTAATTGTGTATGTCAGAGCCTGTGCACATTGCTTTAGGAGCCAACTTAGAGAAAGCAGGTGTTAGATGAAGATCTCTGTGAGGGACAGTGAAAAGTGAACAAGTGTGACAGGCTTTATTTTTGCTTTGTTTTTGTTATACTCTAATTGTTAAAAGGCTGTGCATAGAGCGTATTGTGTAATTTTTGTGCACTTTCTAGGATACCAATCCTGTTGCTACCCCCCAAAATGGCAATCATTTTTTTTACAGCTTTTAAAAAGCCATTGCTTCTTCTCTTTCCTGGGGCAAAACCTGTTGCTTCTCCCAAAAAGGGATATTTTTTGGATCACTTGGAAAAAGCTGTTGCATCTTCTGATACCTTTGTGTGCAAATATCCACATTCGTAAGGACTGTCTAAAGTTAGAGCTCATATATGGCGGCAACTACATCGGTGCCTTTGAAATTATCTCAGAGATCATCAGTTTAGGACCCAATTTCCCAGCAAAATGATAAAATACATTTTTCAACCTTCTTGTTCAGGATTGAAAGACTTTTCTGATTCCTTTTCTGCTTAAACTTCAGACAGATTAGATCTATTCTATGTTCTTCTCACAAACCTCCCAGCACATAACTTTGTTTTTCACATTTCTACATTATTTTGCTTGTATTTATCCTAAAGCCTCAATATTGCTTGTTCAAGCATCTCATGGCTCTTGTGACCTGAGTGGGATGGAGTTAAAACGAGACTGTGTCGCACGGAGAGGCAGTCTACTAGAAAAATGAGATTACAGCTATTATCCTTCCCGTAGAATTCTACCTTATGCAATCACCTATTTTCCTGGCACACTCATTCTTTCCCTCCTTCCCCTCCGATCACCTTTGGCACAGTTAGCATTGAAATGGCCAATTGGTTGCTCTACTGCAAAGTTGTCCATATATTCCGAGCCAAAGAAACCTCCAAACAAATTATGGTGGGCGCTCGAAAAACAAGACAGACTCGGCCCTCTTTAAGACCCTTTCAACGATCCTTAACATTATTACTAATGTTGGAACTCATTAAGATCCTTTCACAGCCCTATCTGACCCCATTCAGAGCACACAAATGTGCTATTTTTTTCTTAATGGATAGAGGAGGGGTAAGCTTCTGCCAGACAGCTCTAGTGACAGCTTATATTTTAAGGGGAACCTATAATTGGATTCTACTTTATACAGTGGTTCCTCAACTAACAATGGCCTCAGATTATACTATTTTCAACATATAATGGTCTTTTCTGGACCATTGTAACTTGAAATCAGACTTAGGGTAGGGTCACAGGGAATTGATGACGGACCCTATAGTGTGCCTCCAGCTGTGCCTGCCTGTTTGTAGCTTCAATCTGCCAATACGAGCAGACACACAGCAATCTGCAAGTCGCCACATCATGGCTGCTCTCGGCCTAGCTCAGGGAGCAGGGGTAGAGGCCGTAATGTATGCGATTACACTGCGCATGCGCGGCGACTCACAGATCGCTGTGTGTCTGCTCGTATCAGCAGATTGCTGCTACAAGTAGGCAGGACCAACTGGAGGCACACTGTTGGGTCCATCATCGGCGTTTCCACAGCGTAAAATACGATGTGGATCCGTTACGTGTGACCCTACCCTTAAAATGCAGTGCTACAGACAGTCCAGATCTGTGAAACATGTAAAGGCTGGAAGATCTGACCAATCACAATTGGCATTTTACTGGTAAACCTCTGTATTACTGAAGTACATGGACTGACTGGCTGTCTTGTAGCGCCCCCTACAGTACAGGGTGGTACTACATGTTCTGTACTACTCTTTACTTGTGCCACGATTAGCTGCTTCTTTGGACACCAGGTAAGGGCAGCTCTTTTTAACTTTTTGGGACTCTTTATTTTTCTGTAATCCTCCACTTTTTACTATTTTTGGGAGACATTTGGGGGGCCTTAGAGCCAATCACCAGGTTTCCGTAGAATTATGGTCTTAAAGGGGTACTCCACTGGAAATAATTTTTATTTAAATTAACTGGTGCCAGAAAGTTAAAAAGATTTGTAAATTACTTCTATTTAAAAATCTTAATCCTTCCAGTACTTATCAGCTGCGGTATGCTCCACATGAAGTTCTTTTCTTTTTTTAATTTCCTTTCTGCCTGACCACAGTGCTCTCTGCTGACACCAATGTCCATTTTAGGAACTGTCCGGAGTAGTAGCAAATCCCCATAGCAAACCTATACTTCTATGGGTAGTTCCTAAAATGGACAGAGGTGTCAGCAGAGAGCACTGTAGTCAGACAGAAAGGAAATTCAAAAATAAAAGAACTTCCTCTGGAGTATACAGCAGCTGATAAGTACTGGAAGGATTAAGATTTTTAAAGAGTTTCTGGCACCAGTTGATTTAAAAAAAAAAATTTCCAGCAATTTTGGACTTTGGTATCTTTTTTCTACGTGTACGCCATTGATCGTGCAGTTTAAGTAACCTCATATTTTAATAGCGGCAATACCACATTTATTTTTGATTACATTATTTTATTTTATTTTTTTTATGGGAAATGGGGGGGGGTGATTGAAACTTTTATTGGAGGAGGAGCTTATTCACAATTATAAAAAAAAAAAATTTTTTTTTTTTTTTTTTACACTTTTTACCTTTTTTAGTCCCTATAGTGGGGCTATACCATGCACGCTTGCACTTGCATACACTGTTCAATGTTCCACTTTGGCTCAGCATTAATCAGTGTAAATTTGTCAATTTTTGTAATTGTGTTACTCATAAATGTACACTCTCTTTGTTATTGTATAGAAAATTAAGAAAAAAATAAACAAAAAACAAAAAAGTTTTCATTTTTATTTTTCAACTAATAAAACATACAGCAAGTATCCCTATCAATTTGGTTTTGCTGTAATCATGTCATTTTTCAATGAACTCTGCACGCCATTGCTTTTTTATTTTTTTATTTTATTTTACCCCATATATAAGTTTTTTTTTTTTTTCTGGGTGCATGAACCATTGTATGTTAAAATGAAGGGCACCTACAAAAATACAACAATACGTTCCTTATACATTTCCATAGATGGAAAAAATAAAAATGTTATGGATCATAGAAAGAGGAAGGAAAATGCACATTTCTACAGTGATTAGATAATGCAGTGTTTCCCAACCAGGGTGCCTCCAGCTGTTGCAAAAAAAAAAAGTATGTAAACAAAAATAAACACATGTGGTGTCGCTGCATGCGTAAATGTCTGAACTATAAAAATATAATGTTACATTAAACTGCAGGGTCACTGGTGAATACGTCACATCGTATACCATGGAAAAAAATATATAAAATACAATCGAAATTGTCCCATCAAAACAAAAATGGTACCAATAAATACTGCAGATCACAGAGCAAAAAAAGACCCTCATACTTCCCCGTATACGGAAAATGTAAAAAGTTATAGGGGTCAGAAGAGGACAATTTTAAACAAACTAACTTCTATTTTAACAGAAAGTAAAAAAAAATTTTAAAGTAGTAAAATAAAGCAAAACCTATATAAGTTGGTTTTAATTGTATGGACCTGCAGAATAAAGATAAAGTGTGATTTTCACTGAAAAGTTCCCTACGTAGAATCAGAAGCCCCCAAAAGTTACAAAATTATATGGGTTTTTTTTCAGTTTCACCCTTGAGGGCTTAAAGGGGTACTCCGGTGCTGACACATCTTATCCCCTATCCAAAGGATAGGGGATAAGATGCCTGATCGCAGGGGTCCCGCCGCTGGGGACGGCCGTGATCATGCACGCGGCACCCCGTTTGTAATCAGTCCCCGGAGCGTGTTCGCTCTGGGTCTGATTACGGTCGACCGCAGGGCCTCCGCCCCCGTGTGACGTCACGCTCCGCCCCTCAATGCAAGCCTACGGGCCGGCGGCGTGTGACATCACGCCTCCGCCCCCGTGTGACGTCACGCTCCGCCCCTCAATGCAAGCCTACGGCTTGCATTGAGGGGCGGAGCGTGATGTCACACGGGGGCGGAGGCGTGATGTCACACGCCGCCGGCCCTGCGGTCGACCGTAATCAAACCCGGAGCGAACACGCTTCGGGGACTGATTACAAACGGGGTGCCGCGTGCATGATCACGGCCGTCCCCAACTGCGGGACTCCCGCGATCAGGCATCTTATCCCCTATCCTTTGGATAGGGGATAAGATGTGCAAGCACCGGAGTACCCCTTTAAAAAAAAAAATAGAAAAAAACCCATCCCATAATTAGTGTTGCTCGCGAATATTCGCAATTCGAATATTATTCGCGAATATCGCATATTCGCGCATTCGCGAATTTCGCGAATATAGCGCTATATATTCGTAATTACGAATATTCGTTTTTTTTTTTTTTTCTTCACAGTACACATCACAGTGATCATCCCTCTCTGCTTCCAGCTTGTGTGGTGTAAAGAAGGCTGTAATACTACTGTGTGAGACTGGGGTGCAATAATTCGCATATGCGAAAATTAGCATATGCTAATTTTCGTATATGCGATTTTTCGCGTATGCTAATTTTGTGTATGCTAATGTTCGCATGTTAATTTTCGCATACACTAATATTCGCATATGCGAAAATATAACGAATATGCGAATATACGCGAATATATGACGAATATTCGTCCGAATATTCGCGAATTCGAATATGGCCTATGCCGCTCAACACTACCCATAATGTCCAGATGTATAATCTAAGCCCAGAGCAGATACAGGTTACTGATGATCTCCTTATCGGTGTGTGGCTTGGCCACTGCTGGTGATGTCACACATGTGATCTCATAGAACCTGTCGGGGCCTATAGAAAGGGCTGCGGCCCTACAGACAGTGTCAGTCTTTGCTGGCTTGGGCTTTGGGAGTGTTCATCACTATGGGTTTGCCGATTGGGAAAAAGCGAAAGCACAGTCAAGTCACCTCAGGTACCCCTACTATGGGAGGAAGAATAGCGCCGGCTTTACCATCACAGCCGGCACCGGTAGCTCCAACCTCTCAGCCGGCTATTCCATCAATGCCGGCTGCGGCTCCTACATCTTACCCGGCTATACCATCTGCACCGGAGGACATGGAGACTGAAGGGAGGCAGTTCCCTGATGACGTCGACATGTCTGATGTGGAGCCGAAGAGGAGGCGTTTCTCGTACGACCCGGACGGGTCATGCATCATGGAGGACGTCAGCTACCCCAACTGGTTATGGAAGTGGAGGAGATAGGAGGCGAGATCCATAACATCAGTAACATCTACAACATCTACTACAACATCTAATAACATCTAATAACATCTAATAACATCAATAACATCAACACCATCTATTGGGGACTCACTAGAGGTAAGAACTTTACAGAATCATCTCCTCTTCTCTTCTACAATTGCTCAAAGACGAAATATTTATTAATTAATTCATTTCTTTGGTTTCTCTGCAGTTCCCCAATAACATCTATAACATCTGAGACCCCGAAAGACTCATCCGATGAGGAGACCTCGGTGTAGAAGATCAGCGGCAGCCGCCATATTTGATCCAGCCCCTTCCAGCCCCTCCGCAGAGAAGAAAGGCATCGCCATGCTCTGACCTCTGACAACATTTAATATCTTGGGATATTTATAATAAACATTTATATGTTTTTACCTTATGTTAATGTTTCATCTCATTAATACTCAGGGGACCATAGAATGGTATAGAAAAGTCACATATATTTGCCCAAGGTTTGTCTTGAGTGAAAATTTGCATCCTTACCAACTTTGTGTACAGCTGAGGGGACAGTTTGAAAGTGGGCGGGTCTTAGGGAAAAGGGGGAGGGGTTTTCCACGGGGGGGGAGAGGAAAAGTTGCTGAGTTGCCCATAGCAACCAATCAGGTCACTTCTTTCAGTTTTTATAGGCCTTTTCAAAAAATGAAAGCAGCGATCTGATTGGTTGCTATGGGCAACACAGCCATTTTTCCTCTGGACAGGTTTTGATAAATCTCCCCCAAAGTGCAACTGTCACCAACCTTGTACCCCCAGACTACCATGATATTACTGGTCATCACAAAGGCAATACGACCATTCCTTTGGCTGCATTTTTCTGCACTTTATCAGCCCAAAAATCACCAGCAATAGTCGGATAGGCGTGACTGGAGGTTTGCAATGCCCCGCCACCGCCGCCACGCTTATCTCCTCTCTGTCAGCGATGGGACCGCTGTGTGATGGACGCACAGGTCCTCATTGCACGCACCCCTGACCTACTGGCATGAATTTACAGCAGTGTTTCCCAACCAGGGTGCCTCCAGCTGTTGCAAAACTACATCTCCCAGCCGAAAGCTGTCCGGGCATGCTGGGAGTTGTAGTTTTGCAACAGCTGGAGGCACCCTGGTTGGGAAACACTGACATGGGGAAATATTGGTCTGTGTAGAGCTGGGGTCTCCATTACATGGGGGATATTGGTCTGTGTAGAGCTGGGGTCACCATTACATGGGGGATATTGGTCTGTGTAGAGCTGGGGTCTCCATTACATGGGGGATATTGGTCTGTGTAGAGCTGGGGTCTCCATTACATGGGGGATATTGGTCTGTGTAGAGCTGGGGTCTCCATTACATGGGGGATATTGGTCTGTGTAGAGCTGAGGTCTCCATTACATGGTTGATATTGGTCTGTGTAGAGCTGTGGTCTCCATTTTATGGGGGGGATATTGGTTTGTGTATAGTTGAGGGTCACCATTTTATGGGGGGGATATTGGTCTGTGTAGAGCTGGGGTCTCCATTACATGGGGGATATTGGTCTGTGTAGAGCTGGGGTCACCATTACATGGGGGATATTGGTCTGTGTAGAGCTGGGGTCTCCATTACATGGGGGATATTGGTCAGTGTAGAGCTGGGGTCTCCATTACATGGGGGATATTGGTCAGTGTAGAGCTGGGGTCTCCATTACATGGGGAATATTGGTCTGTGTAGAGCTGGGGTCTCCATTACATGGTTGATATTGGTCTGTGTAGAGCTGTGGTCACCATTTTATGGGGGGGGATATTGGTCTGTGTAGAGCTGTGGTCACCATTTTATGGGGGGGATATTGGTTTGTGTGTAGTTGGGGGTCACCATTTTATGGGGGGGATATTGGTCTGTGTAGAGCTGTGGTCACCATTTTATGGGGGGTGATATTGGTCTGTGTATGGTCGGGGGGTCACCATTTTATGGGGGGGATATTGGTCTGTGTATGGTCGGGGGTCACCATTTTATGGGGGGGGATATTGGTCTGTGTATAGTCGGGGGCCATCTCCCATGGAGATTAATGGAGGGCACCTGCCGACCCCCTCTTTGTGCTTCCCAGTGGTCAGACCCCCAGCGATCAGATACTTATCCTTTGTATAGGGGGTAAATTATCCTACGCTGCAGCCCCTCTTTAGCCCCTTAAGGACAGGGCCGATGCAAGGATTTTGGTCTACACAGGCAAAGGTGCATTTTGCATAAATGGCACAGGGGGGTAGCAGCCACATTTGTAATGCTGATACTGGATACTGGCATCACGTCATAGGAGGGGCGACGTGATCGGTGCAGTTAGCAGTATGGCGGAGTGTCACCAACACTAAAAGTTTTGAAAGCTCTAATCTATAGCAATATAGGTACCTAAAAGGGTAGTAAATTAATATAGGTACCTATAGGAGGGTATTATAGTGATCTGGTACCTGTACCTATAGGAGGGTATTATAGTGATCTGGTACCTGTACCTATAGGAGGGTATTATAGTGATCTGGTACCTGTACCTATAGGAGGGTATTATAGTGATCTGGTACCTGTACCTATAGGAGGGTATTATAGTGATCTGGTACCTGTACCTATAGGAGGGTATTATAGTGATCTGGTACCTGTACCTATAGGAGGGTATTATAGTGATCTGGTACCTGTACCTATAGGAGGGTATTATAGTGATCTGGTACCTGTACCTATAGGAGGGTATTATAGTGATCTGGTACCTGTACCTATAGGAGGGTATTATAATGATCTGGTACCTGTACCTATAGGAGGGTATTATAGTGATCTGGTACCTGTACCTATAGGAGGGTATTATAGTGATCTGGTACCTGTACCTATAGGAGGGTATTATAGTGATCTGGTACCTGTACCTATAGGAGGGTATTATAGTGATCTGGTACCTGTACCTATAGGAGGGTATTATAGTGATCTGGTACCTGTACCTATAGGAGGGTATTATAGTGATCTGGTACCCGTACCTATAGGAGGGTATTATAGTGATCTGGTACCCGTACCTATAGGAGGGTATTATAGTGATCTGGTACCTGTACCTATAGGAGGGTATTATAGTGATCTGGTACCTGTACCTATAGGAGGGTATTATAGTGATCTGGTACCCGTACCTATAGGAGGGTATTATAGTGATCTGGTACCCGTACCTATAGGAGGGTATTATAGTGATCTGGTACCTGTACATATAGGAGGGTATTATAGTGATCTGGTACCTGTACCTATAGGAGGGTATTATAGTGATCTGGTACCTGTACCTATAGGAGGGTATTATAGTGATCTGGTACCTGTACCTATAGGAGGGTATTATAGTGATCTGGTACCTGTACCTATAGGAGGGTATTATAGTGATCTGGTACCTGTACCTATAGGAGGGTATTATAGTGATCTGGTACCTGTACCTATAGGAGGGTATTATAGTGATCTGGTACCTGTACCTATAGGAGGGTATTATAGTGATCTGGTACCTCTACCTATAGGAGGGTATTATAGTGATCTGGTACCCGTACCTATAGGAGGGTATTATAGTGATCTGGTACCTGTACCTATAGGAGGGTATTATAGTGATCTGGTACCTGTACCTATAGGAGGGTATTATAGTGATCTGGTACCTGTACCTATAGGAGGGTATTATAGTGATCTGGTACCTGTACCTATAGGAGGGTATTATAGTGATCTGGTACCTGTACCTATAGGAGGGTATTATAGTGATCTGGTACCTCTACCTATAGAAGGGTGGCACGTACTGTATATTGCTATGGGCACCTCTTTGATGGTAGCATGTGTGATGAGCCACGGGGTGTGAGGTGAGGTGTAAGGGGCAGATGGTGTTGCCCAGGGGTAGATAGTATTAACTCCTTTGTGTTCGTGACGCCAGGGCGTGGTTTGCCTACGTAACCACCCGAAGGTATGAATTGTGATCAAAGAGAGATTTCAGCTCCTCCCTTCCTTATAAAGGGGGCTGTGCAAGGAGCCCATAGGTTACTAGCGAGGTCACCTGGTCACTGGTGTTCTATGGGTAACAATACAATCATATGACTTAAACATGTGACATAATCATGTGACTAAGAATACAAGTCCTTTACTCTTTCATGTGAAAACTTATATACACTTAGGGAGACACTACAGGGGAGCCTGGGGACATATAGGGACTCAACTTGACGGGACTGTAGGACCATACAGGACCATATCCCGTACTGGGACACCAAAAATGTACGGTATATTGCTATGGCCTATAGCAATATACAGTACATGCTACCATCCTAGAGGTGCCCAAAGAATATACAGCACTTGCTACCCTCCTATAGGTACCAATTTTAAAAGGGCTATCAAAAACTTCCATTTACCCCAAATGGTTCAGAGAAAAACTACAGGTCATGATGCAAAAAATGAGACTCTCACTGCTCTGTAGAAAGAAAAATGCTTAGAATAGAGGTGCCCAAAGCTGTCAATCACACCAGAATAGGCATAAATACAGCCCATAGCACAAAATGCAAATTGCTTATGTAGCCAGCTCCCCATAGGCAAAGTTATAGGACGAAGAGCTACCACCTAGAGCAGTGGTCTCAAACGGTGGTCCTCCAGATGTTGCACAACTTCAACTCACAGCATGCCCGGACAGCCAACGGCTGTCCGGGCATGTTGGGAGTTGAAGTTTTGCAACATCTACAGGGCCACAGTTTGAGACCACTGCCCTAGAGAATACTGTTAGGAGAACTTCTCCCTAGAGAAAACTTACAAAAGAACTCCCATGGAATTCTCCTACCTTCACTTATAGGGCCAGTACAAGGCCAAAATGACTGCTGATCAGCCAACGGCTGTCCGGGCATGCTGGGAGTTGAAGTTCTGCAACATCTAGAGGGTCACAGTTTGAGACCACTGCCCTAGAGAATACTGTTAGGAGAACTTCTCCCTAGAGAAAACTTACAAAAGAATTCCCATGGAATTCTCCTACCTTCACTTATAGGGCCAGTACAAGGCCAAAATGACTGCTCATCCCAAAGGGTAGAATTGTGTTGGATATATGTATGGAGCCACTTAACGACACAAGACGTATATTTACGCGTCATATCGGGTCGGTCCCGGCGGCCATCTACGGCCAGGACCCGCGGCTAATACCGGACATCATGATGCCCGGTATGGTGGCCATGATCGCCGCATCTGAAGTGAAAATGAAAGCTTCCTGGCAGCTCAGTGGTGCTGTTCGGGACCTCAGTGGTGAAATCGCGGCATCCCGAACAGCTTGCAGGGCGCGAGGAGGATCCTTACCTGCCTCCGGCGCGTCTGGTCGCCAGAAGACCCCGAAATGTGTTTGATTATACAGACATAGGAACCCCTTCCGGCAAAACACCATGGCCACCATATTGCCAGCCTAGGCCGATCATGTTTATATAGACTACACAGTATTTTTTCCCACGAATCTATTCCACACGGTGTCTTTTGTCTGCACCTTAAATGCACAAGACTGTACAAAGTGTCTTTTCGGTTTGAGAACAGAATTAAATGACGGTGTTTTGTGGAATATCAGACGGAGCGCGGTTACTGTTTTTATTGGATGCGGAGTTTAGGTTGCTTAGCAACATCATTTATAAAGTCAGTCAGAATTCTTAAGCACGGAACATTCCTTGTAGTCTACAGGTGTGACTCACAATGGGTGATCGCTCCTTTGAAAACTGATTTTGCAGTAGGGAATATGTTTATTGATCGAGGGATTAGAATTTTAAAGAACAGGGGCACAGTAAGCCGCATCGAAGCTAAACGACCGGATGGCAAGAGCCGCGGCGTGGACGGCTTCTCACGGTTAAATGGAGAACGCTGAGATTTTCTATGCATTTCGTGATGAGAGATTATTAAAACGAAATTCCTCCCTTTTACCGGTGAAGACTAATTTCATGGTTCACGTCTCATGTATCCAGATTATAGTAATTTTTCTTAAAGGGGTACTCCGGTCAAATCAACTGGTGCCAGAAAGTTATACGGATTTGTAAATTACTCTATTTCAAAATCTGAAGCCTTTCAGTACTTATCAGCTGCTGTATGCTCCAGAGGAAGTTGTGTAGTTCTTTCAAGTCTGACCACAGTGCTCTCTGCTGCCACCTCTGTCCGTGTCAGGAACTGTACAGATTAGAAGCAAATTCCCATAGAAAACCTCTCCTGCTCTGGACAGTTCCTGACACGGACAGAGGTGTCGGCAGAGAGCACTATGGTCAGACTGGAAAGAACTACACAACTTCCTGGGGAGCATACAGCAGCTGATAAGTACTGAAAGACTTCAGATTTTGAAATAGAAGTCATTTACAAATCTGTTTAACTTACTGGCATCAGTTGATTTAAAAATTTTTTTTTCTTTTACCGGCGTACCCCTTTAAAGGGATAGACTACTCCAGACAATGACTTATGTTAGAGGGGGTCTCCCAGAATTAGGCTGATGAGAGAAATCTGAATGATCGAATGGGGTCACGCCCCCTCAATGCAAGTCTATGTGAGGGGGTGTGGCCGACGGTGCTGCACCCGACGCTATAAACCAATGCCAGGTTCAGCAGGGAGATGACGGGGGGGGGGGGGGCCCCAGCGAATGGTCCTTTGGATAGGGGATAAGATGTCTAGGGGTGGAGTTCCCTTTTAATACGGTGCTATTCATCCTGTTGAATCTTCTGGGACCTCTTTAGCCCTACATATTCCCCTATCAGGGCCCATTAAACTCTTAGGGTGCGTATACGCAGCGTATTTCACGCTGCGCAAAATTTACGGCAGCAGCCGGAAATACGCTGCATATTCCTTGCTCACTATACACACAGGGCTTTCCGGCGGCAGCCCCATGCGTGCAGTGAGTTTTGAAGGCGGGGCCGTGTGCCGGCGTGTCTGTGACGCGCGGCTCCGTCTCCAAAACTCACTACACATATAGGGCTGCCGCCGGAAAGCCCTGTGTGTATAGTGAGCGAGGAATACGCTGCTGCCGTAAATTTTGCGCAGCGTGAAATACGCTGCGTATACGCCAGGTGGGAACGCACCCTTATCAGTACCCGGGAACGAGCTGCACCAGGTGGGAACGCACCCTTATCAGTACAGGCCAATCTTCCGCCGGCTGGCATGTGGGTGCGGGTACGAGCTGCGCCAGGTGGGAACGCACCCTTATCAGTACAGGCCAATCTTCTGCCGGCTGCCATGTGGGTGCGGGTACAAGCTGCGCCAGGTGGGAACGCACCCTTATCAGTACAGGCCAATCTTCCGCCGGCTGGCATGTGGGTGCGGGTACGAGCTGCGCCAGGTGGGAACGCACCCTTATCAGTACAGGCCAATCTTCTGCCGGCTGCCATGTGGGTGCGGGTACGAGCTGCGCCAGGTGGGAACGCACCCTTATCAGTACAGGCCAATCTTCCGCCGGCTGGCATGTGGGTGCGGGTACGAGCTGCACCAGGTGGGAACGCACCCTTATCAGTACAGGCCAATCTTCCGCCGACTGGCATGTGGGTGCGGGTACGAGCTGCACCAGGTGGGAACGCACCCTTATCAGTACAGACCAATCTTCCGCCGGCTGGCATGTGGGTGCGGGTACGAGCTGCGCCAGGTGGGAACGCACCCTTATCAGTACAGGCCAATCTTCCGCCGGCTGGCATGTGGGTGCGGGTACGAGCTGCACCAGGTGGGAACGCACCCTTATCAGTACAGACCAATCTTCCGCCGGCTGGCATGTGGGTGCGGGTACGAGCTGCGCCAGGTGGGAACACACCCTTATCAGTACAGGCCAATCTTCTGCCGACTGGCATGTGGGTGCGGGTACGAGCTGCGCCAGGTGGGAACGCACCCTTATCAGTACAGGCCAATCTTCTGCCGGCTGGCATGTGGGTGCGGGTACGAGCTGCGCCAGGTGGGAACGCACCCTTATCAGTACAGGCTAATCTTCCGCCCGCTGGCATGTGGGTACGGGTACGAGCTGCGCCAGGTGGCAACGCACCCTTATCAGTACAGGCCAATCTTCCGCCGGCTGGCATGTGGGTGCGGGTACGAGCTGCGCCAGGTGGGAACGCACCCTTATCAGTACAGGCTAATCTTCCGCCCGCTGGCATGTGGGTACGGGTACGAGCTGCGCCAGGTGGGAACGCACCCTTATCAGTACAGGCCAATCTTCCGCCGGCTGGCATGTGGGTGCGGGTACGAGCTGCACTAGGTGGGAACGCACCCTTATCAGTACAGGCCAATCTTCCGCCGGCTGGCATGTGGGTGCGGGTACAAGCTGCGCCAGGTGGGAACGCACCCTTATCAGTACAGGCCAATCTTCCGCCGGCTGGCATGTGGGTGCAGGTACGAGCTGCGCCAGGTGGGAACGCACCCTTATCAGTACAGGCCAATCTTCCGCCGGCTGGTATGTGGGTGCGGGTATGAGCTGCGCCAGGTGGGAAATCACCCTTATCAGTACAGGCCAATCTTCCACCGGCTGGTATGTGGGTGCAGGTACGAGCTGCGCCAGGTGGGAACGCACCCTTATCAGTACAGGCCAATCTTCCGCCGGCTGGCATGTGGGTGCGGGTACGAGCTGCGCCAGGTGGGAACGCACCCTTATCAGTACAGGCCAATCTTCCGCCGGCTGGCATGTGGGTGCAGGTACGAGCTGCGCCAGGTGGGAACGCACCCTTATCAGTACAGGCCAATCTTCCGCCGGCTGGCACGTGGGTGCGGGTATGAGCTGCGCCAGGTGGGAACGCACCCTTATCAGTACAGGCCAATCTTCCGCCGGCTGGCATGTGGGTGCGGGTACGAGCTGCGCCAGGTGGGAACGCACCCTTATCAGTACAGGCCAATCTTCCGCCGGCTGGCATGTGGGTGCGGGTACGAGCTGCGCCAGGTGGGAACGCACCCTTATCAGTACAGGCCAATCTTCCTCCGGCTGGCATGTGGGTGCGGGTATGAGCTGCGCCAGGTGGGAATGCACCCTTATCAGTACAGGCCAATCTTCCACCGGCTGGCATGTGGGTGCGGGTACGAGCTGCGCCAGGTGGGAACGCACCCTTATCAGTACAGGCCAATCTTCCGTCGGCTGGCATGTGGGTGCGGGTACGAGCTGCGCCAGGTGGGAATGCACCCTTATCAGTACAGACCAATCTTCCGCCGGCTGGCATGTGGGTGCGGGTACAAGCTGCGCCAGGTGGGAACGCACCCTTATCAGTACAGGCTAATCTTCCGCCGGCTGGCATGTGGGCGCGGGTACGAGCTGCGCCAGGTGGGAACGCACCCTAATCAGTACAGGCCAATCTTCCGCTGGCTGGCATGTGGGTGCGGGTACGAGCTGCGCCAGGTGGGAACGCACCCTTATCAGTACAGGCCAATCTTCCGCCGGCTTGCATGTGGGTGCGGGTACGAGCTGCGCCAGGTGGGAACGCACCCTTATCAGTACAGACCAATCTTCCGCCGGCTGGCATGTGGCTGCGGGTACGAGCTGCGCCAGGTGGGAACGCACCCTTATCAGTACAGGCCAATCTTCCGCCGGCTGGCATGTGGGTGCGGGTACGAGCTGCGCCAGGTGGGAATGCACCCTAATCAGTACAGGCCAATCTTCCGCTGGCTGGCATGTGGGTGCGGGTACGAGCTGCGCCAGGTGGGAACGCACCCTTATCAGTACAGGCCAATCTTCCGCCGGCTTGCATGTGGGTGCGGGTACGAGCTGCGCCAGGTGGGAACGCACCCTTATCAGTACAGACCAATCTTCCGCCGGCTGGCATGTGGCTGCGGGTACGAGCTGCGCCAGGTGGGAACGCACCCTTATCAGTACAGGCCAATCTTCCGCCGGCTGGCATGTGGGTGCGGGTACGAGCTGCGCCAGGTGGGAACGCACCCTTATCAGTACAGGCCAATCTTCCGCCGGCTGGCATGTGGGTGCGGGTACGAGCTGCGCCAGGTGGGAACGCACCCTTATCAGTACAGGCCAATCTTCCGTCGGCTGGCATGTGGGTGCGGGTACGAGCTGCGCCAGGTGGGAATGCACCCTTATCAGTACAGACCAATCTTCCGCCGGCTGGCATGTGGGTGCGGGTACAAGCTGCGCCAGGTGGGAACGCACCCTTATCAGTACAGGCTAATCTTCCGCCGGCTGGCATGTGGGTGCGGGTACGAGCTGCGCCAGGTGGGAACGCACCCTAATCAGTACAGGCCAATCTTCCGCTGGCTGGCATGTGGGTGCGGGTACGAGCTGCGCCAGGTGGGAACGCACCCTTATCAGTACAGGCCAATCTTCCGCCGGCTTGCATGTGGGTGCGGGTACGAGCTGCGCCAGGTGGGAACGCACCCTTATCAGTACAGACCAATCTTCCACCGGCTGGCATGTGGCTGCGGGTATGAGCTGCGCCAGGTGGGAACGCACCCCTATCAGTACAGGCCAATCTTCCGCCGGCTGGCATGTGGGTGCGGGTACGAGCTGCGCCAGGTGGGAACGCACCCTAATCAGTACAGGCCAATCTTCCGCTGGCTGGCATGTGGGTGCGGGTACGAGCTGCGCCAGGTGGGAACGCACCCTTATCAGTACAGGCCAATCTTCCGCCGGCTTGCATGTGGGTGCGGGTACGAGCTGCGCCAGGTGGGAACGCACCCTTATCAGTACAGACCAATCTTCCGCCGGCTGGCATGTGGCTGCGGGTACGAGCTGCGCCAGGTGGGAACGCACCCTTATCAGTACAGGCCAATCTTCCGCCGGCTGGCATGTGGGTGCGGGTACGAGCTGCGCCAGGTGGGAACGCACCCTTATCAGTACAGGCCAATCTTCCGCCGGCTGGCATGTGGGTGCGGGTACGAGCTGCGCCAGGTGGGAACGCACCCTTATCAGTACAGGCCAATCTTCCGCCGGCTGGCATGTGGGTGCGGGTACGAGCTGCGCCAGGTGGGAACGCACCCTTATCAGTACAGGCCAATCTTCCTCCGGCTGGCATGTGGGTGCGGGTACGAGCTGCGCCAGGTGGGAACGCACCCTTATCAGTACAGGCTAATCTTCCGCCGGCTGGCATGTGGGTGCGGGTACGAGCTGCGCCAGGTGGGAACGCACCCTAATCAGTACAGGCCAATCTTCCGCTGGCTGGCATGTGGGTGCGGGTACGAGCTGCGCCAGGTGGGAATGCACCCTTATCAGTACAGGCCAATCTTCCGCCGGCTTGCATGTGGGTGCGGGTACGAGCTGCGCCAGGTGGGAACGCACCCTTATCAGTACAGACCAATCTTCCACCGGCTGGCATGTGGCTGCGGGTATGAGCTGCGCCAGGTGGGAACGCACCCTTATCAGTACAGGCCAATCTTCCGCCGGCTGGCATGTGGGTGCGGGTACGAGCTGCGCCAGGTGGGAACGCACCCTAATCAGTACAGGCCAATCTTCCGCTGGCTGGCATGTGGGTGTGGGTACGAGCTGCGCCAGGTGGGAACGCACCCTTATCAGTACAGGCCAATCTTCCGCCGGCTTGCATGTGGGTGCGGGTACGAGCTGCGCCAGGTGGGAACGCACCCTTATCAGTACAGACCAATCTTCCGCCGGCTGGCATGTGGCTGCGGGTACGAGCTGCGCCAGGTGGGAACGCACCCTTATCAGTACAGGCCAATCTTCCGCCGGCTGGCATGTGGGTGCGGGTACGAGCTGCGCCAGGTGGGAACGCACCCTAATCAGTACAGGCCAATCTTCTGCTGGCTGGCATGTGGGTGCGGGTACGAGCTGCGCCAGGTGGGAACGCACCCTTATCAGTACAGGCCAATCTTCCTCCGGCTGGCATGTGGGTGCGGGTACGAGCTGCGCCAGGTGGGAACGCACCCTAATCAGTACAGGCCAATCTTCTGCTGGCTGGCATGTGGGTGCGGGTACGAGCTGCGCCAGGTGGGAACGCACCCTTATCAGTACAGGCCAATCTTCCTCCGGCTGGCATGTGGGTGCGGGTACGAGCTGCGCCAGGTGGGAACGCACCCTTATCAGTACAGGCCAATCTTCCGCCGGCTGACATGCGGGTGCGGGTACGAGCGCAGCTCGTACCCGCACCCACATGCCAGCCGGTGGAAGATTTAAAACAAGACGAATATTAAAATTAAATCCCTGTTAAAATATTTATGTAAATGTGGCTGGAACATTCTGGCACGGGATAAATCAGAGAGGGCTCTGGCATTTTACAGACATATAATTCTACCATCTCTCTCCTTGTGAATTTAGCGCTTACAACATGTTAATGGTAATACGGCTCCCAGGACAGTCTCGGCAGACTAGATTCGATCAGCAGGTGGTAGGGATTTGCATCCATATTTCAAACCTAGTTCTATCTCATTACTGCTTTCTTATTTCTTTGTGATTTATTTCTCTATAAAATTCCAGCAAGCGCAATGGGGAATGGCATTGCAAAAAGGCAAATTCTGCATAATTCGAACATTTATCATTTTTTCCCCTTCTTCTATTTTTCTTCCATTTGTTCTCTGACTTTATTCCTCGAGAGGGCTACATGAAAACTATTCAACTGCATTTTTTTTCCAGAGTGTTATTGAGAGTATTTAAGTATTCTAGTATTTAGGGAGGAAGGTTTTTTTTTTGTATTCGGCAACCACCATAGTAAATCATTACTGTGTATCCCCCATATAGGTAAAACATTAAAGGAGTACTTTGGTGAAAATATTATTATTATAATTTTTTTTTTTTTTTTTTTTTTAAATCAACTGGTACCTGGACACCAGGTAATGGCAGCTTTTTTTTTACTTTTTGGGACTCTTTATTTTTCTGTAATCCTCCCCTTTTTACTATTTTTTGGGAGACATTTGGGGGGCCTTAGAACCAATCACCAGGTTTCCGTAGAATTATGGTCTTAAAGGGGTACTCCACTGGAAATCATTTTTATTTAAATCAACTGGTGCCAGAAAGTTAAACAGATTTGTAAATGACTTGTGTTAAAAATCTTAATCCTTCCAGTACTTATCCGCTGCTGTAAGCTCCCCAGGACGTTAGCAAAAAGGAGACAAGAAGAAAATACCGGTGCGCACCTCGTGCAGATAAACCCAGGATATGTAGATAATGGTATTGAAGTAAAAAGAAGGGGGGCCAACGGCTTGGACCCTTACCTCAATGGGTTAAGCTTAGAGCATAACACCTACATGGACGTGTCATATAGAAGTGCAGCCTCCTGGTCCCTCCGAGATTTTTTTAGCGAAAAAAAATCGGTAAACTTCAGAGTAACGAGAGGTCAATGACCTTGGGAAAATCAGGACATCAATCTGGGGCGCCCCGGATTGATGTCCTGATTTTCCCAAGGTCATTGACCTCTTGTTGCGCCACAGGAAGTTCTTTTATTTTTGAATTTCCTTTCTGTCTGACCACAGTGCTCTCTGCTGACACCTCTGTCCGTGTCAGGAACTGTCCAGAGGAGGAGCAAATCCCCATAGCAAACCTCTCCTGCTCTGGACAGTTCCTGACATGGACAGAGGTGTCAGCAGAGAGCACTGTGGTCAGACAGAAAGGGAATTTAAAAAAAGAAAAGAACTTCCTGTGGAGCATATAACAGGTGATAAGTACTGGAAGGATTAAGATTTTTGAATAGAAGTCATTTACAAATCTGTTTAATTTTCTGGCACCAGTTGATTTAAAAAAATAAATAATGTTTTACAGTGGAGTACCCCTTTAAGGCATACAGGAACCATCCAGCTTTTCTCAGTCGCCCTCTGTCAAGGTAAACAAGCATCAAATGGTCCAGTTTCTAAGCTGTCCATTTTTTTTTTTTACTTCCATGAAGAAAAGCAGTGCCCAGTGTATTAGGTATTTTTATTATGATTTATTATCATTATTTTATTATATGATATATTTGTTTGTTTTTAAGCATCTTGCACCTTCCCAGAAATGATTCTAGCAATAAATAAAGATCAAACAAAATCAAAGTGTCAAAGAGAATTTTATTCGGTGCTATCAGATAAAAAAAAAAATGATATGTTGTATATCTTGGCACATTAAAGGGGTACTCCGCAGCCCCAGCATTCGGAACATTTTGTTCCGAATGCTTAGAGCAGGGGGGGGGGGGGTGTCACGGACACGTCCCTCATGGTCTCACACCACACCCCCTCAATGCAAGTCTATGGGAGGGGGCGTGGGGGCCCGACATCTTATCACCTATCCTTTGCATAGGGGATAAGATGTCTAGGAGCGGAGTACCCCTTTAACCCCTTCTAATATACGTCATAAAAATGTTATCTCCTTTTCATAAAAATCATGGCTTGTAAAAAAAAAAGACCACTAGGGGTCCCCATACCATTCAGAACACAGCCTTGTCCGGCTGCAGCATCATTTTTGTCCTAGCTGAAGCAAAGGCTGGGACAAAGTCCAGGAGGTGAGGGCTGAACTAGCACTCCTCTGTGCTCACTCCTGTCCTTTCAGACTCAGAGAGGAGAGGGTTACAAAGCAGCCTGCAGTGAATGGATGAAGAGACCCAGAACAACACAGCAGACTCAGGGAGGAAATGAATGCATGGTGAGTGTTTGCCTCGGACTCAGTGTTTGCCTCGGACACGCCCCTTTCTGACCAGTGGATGTCGGAATGAGTGAGCATCAGAGGGATTTATGAACCAAACATAAAGCTAGACACATAATAAAGCTGCATGACCTAGTGAGTAACATATAGAAGCATTATTTTTTTTCTGTGATACCACAGGGGAACTTTAATTTTTTTAAACATTTCTAAAATAAATCTGTCAAGTATGGCAGAAATTCTCTATCTATGTAAGCCACTTTCCGGATTTAAGCAATCCATTGAAGAACAGTGTACTTGCACAGGAGCACATTGCTCAAAAAATAAAGGGAACACTTAAAAACACAATGTGACTCCAAGTCACTGACACTTGTGTGAGATCCCACTGTCCACTCAGGAAGAACACTGACGATCAATTTCACATGGAACAGACAACAGGTGGAAATTATAGGAAATTAGCAAGACACCCCCAATAAAGGAGTGGTTCTGCAGGTGGTGACCACAGACCACTTCTCAGTTCCTATGCTTTCTGGCTGATGTTTTGGTCACTTTTGAATGCTGGCGGTGCTTTCACTCTAGTGGTAGCATGAGACGGAGTCTACAACCCACACAAGTGGCTCAGGTAGTGCAGCTCATCCAGGATGGCGCATCAATGCGAGCTGTGGCAAGAAGGTTTGCTGTGTCTGTCAGCGTAGTGTCCAGAGCATGGAGGCGCGACCAGGAGACAGGCCAGTACATCAGGAGACTTGGAGGAGGCCATAGGAGAGCAACAACCCAGCAGCAGGACCGCTACCTCCGCCTTTGTGCAAGGAGGAGCAGAAAAAGCACTGCCAGATCCCTGCAAAATGACCTCCAGCAGGCCACAAATGTGCATGTGTCCACTCAAACGGTCAGAAACAGACTCCATGAGGGTGGTATGATGGCCCAACGTCCACAGGTGGGGATTGTGCTTACAGCCCAACACCGTGCAGGGAATTTGCCAGAGAACACCAAGATTGGCAAATTCACCACTGGCGCCCTGTGCTCTTCACAGATGAAAGCAGGTTCACACTGAGCACATGTGACAGACGTCATAGAGTCTGGAGACGCCGTGGAGAACGTTCTGCTGCCTGCAACATCTTCCAGCATGACCGGTTTGGAAGTGGGTCAGTAATGGTGTGGGGTGGCATTTCTTTGGGGGGCTGCACAGCCCTCCATGTGCTTGTCAGAGGTAGCCTGACTGCCTTTAGGTACCGAGATGAGATCCTCAGACCCCTTGTGAGACCATATGCTGGTGTGGATGGCCCTGGGTTCCTCCTAATGCAAGACAATGCTAGACATCATGTGGCTGGAGTGTGTCAGCAGTTCCTGCAAGAGGAAGGCATTGATTCTATGGACTGGCCGCCCGTTCCCCTGAATCCGATTGAGCCCATCTGGGACGTCTCGCTCCATCCACCACAGACTGTCCAGGAGTTGGCCACCTCATCAGGAGCATGCCCAGGCATTGTAGGGAGGTCATACGGGCACGTGGAGGCCACACACACTACTGAGCCTCATTGGGACTTGTATTAAGGACATTACATGAAGTTGGATCAGCCTGTGACTCCATATCCAGACCTCCATGGGCTGATAGATTTGATTTCCATTGATAATTTTTGTGTGATTTTGTTGTCACATTCAACTATGTAAAGACGAAAGTATTTCATACGATTAGTTCATTCATTCACATCTAGGATGTGTTATCTTAGTGTTCCCTTTATATTTTTGAGCAGTGTAGTTTATCAATAGCCCCGGGCACTTTGATTAATTCAGGTTTTTCTCGGCATTGTCCTTCAAATGTCAGACAGATTTTTCTCCCACTTTTCACGATTGCTGATAACTTTGAAAGTAAAAAACTGTTGATAAAAGCGATTATTTGAGATTGTTATTTGCGGGGAGGTCAAATAGTTTTGCTTTTTTATAAGAGTTTTGCCAATGATTGGGTGGATTATATATATATATTATATTCTGTATTTGTAAAATCAAGCCAAAGGAAAATAGTTGATATGAGCAGAAAGAATGGAAAACACTAAAAGTGATTAAAGTAGCTTTAAAAAAAAAAAAAAAATGTTTATGTATAAAATAAAACCACTGTAATCTGGAATAGTTTTTTGATTTTTTTCATTTATTTTCCACAAAAAACACACCCTGTGACTCTACCCTTAATGGGGTGCTCCACTCCTACACATCTTATCCTCTTTCCAAAGGATAGGGGATAAAATGTCTGATCACGGGGGTCCCGCCGCTGGGACCCCAGTGATCTCTGTGCAGCCCCCGGCATTCGTTTAGAGCGCTGAGAGCGGACGGTGGGGGTCGTGACATCACAGCCAAGTGGGGCATGTTTAGCTTTTTTTGCACTGCTATCAACTTGTATCTATAAACTGAGGCTTTCTTAATTGTTGCAACATTTTTGCGCCAGCAATAACTTTTTGTGCAACCTCACATGACTTCGCCCAGGCAAACGGGGGTAAAATGTACTTAATTTTTTGTGAATCCAGTCTAAAGTGATAGTTTTTTTTTTTTTTTTATTCAAAGGATTTTTACTTCTCCTTTCTTCCACTCCTGGCTTTGGCTCAAATAATCGCTTTAAAAACTGTAGTGGGGGCCTTCCAAAAAATTGCTATGTGTGACACCAGCGACTTTAAGATGGAGGCGCCCTATCTTTGTCAAGGTTCCAATTAGACTTTTTTGAGACTGGAGAAAGTTTCCTAAAATCCAAATGTCAGTTTCTCTCTTATCTTTCAGTAGTCGCATCTCTTTCCTAAAGGGGCACTCCAGTGGGAAACAAATGTTTTCAAATTAACTGGTGCCAGAAAATTAAACACATTTGTAAATTTACTTCTATTTGAAAATCTTAATCCTTCCAGTAATTATCAGCTGCTGTATACTACAGAGGAAGTTGGTTAGTTCTTTCCAGTCTGACCACAGTGCTCTCTGCTGACACCTCTGTCCGTGTCAGGAACTGTCCAGAGCAGGAGCAAATCCCAATAGCAAACCTCTCCTGCTCTGGACAGTTCCTGACATGGACAGAGGTGTCAGCAGAGAGCACTGTGGTCAGACTGGAAAGAACTACAAAACTTCCTGTGGAGCATACAGCAGCTGATAAGTACTGGAAGGATTAAGATTTTTAAACAGAAGTAATTTACAAATCTGTTTCATTTTCTGGCGCCAGTTGATTTTAATTTTTTCCCCCCCACCGGAGTACCCCTTTAAGTGCAGTCAGCTAACTGCTTGTCTTTCAATACCTCTCCAGTCATTCTCCTCTAGTCAGAGAAGTAAATTGTAGCTTATAGGCTCCAATGCAAAATCTGTAACAGGGCACCATGTCTACAATGTGTCATTGATACTACTGGTGTCTTCTTATCGGGCAAAGATGTCTTGGGGCCCTCTCAGTCCCAGGGCCCTGGTGCAACTGCTAGCTCTGCCCCCCATATGTATTGATGCCACTGCATCTGCCCCCAATATATATTGATGCCACTGCATCTAGGGGAATGCAAAAACTTAGACACTGCAATTCCCAACTGTGGGGTGCAGAAACTTGGGCCCTTCAATTCCCAACTGAGGGATGCAGACTTAGTCACTTCAATTCCCAGCTTTGCAATGCAGATCCTCAAAATAAGTAGCTATTTAGCAGTGCAAAGTCAGGCCCTAGGCCTGTAGACTTGTCCAGAGCAGTGAGGTCCTTGGCTTATGTCTCCTCTCAGGCTTCTTCCATCTGTTACCATTGACATACACTCTCCTGCTTCCTCACCCCATGCTGCCCTGCAGTATACTAGCCAATTCCCCCTAGAAGATAAGTCTGGGCCAGGTTCAACTCCACCTCTGGTCCATCATGTTCCTACATTACTAGTCCATAGGAACCCATTTTTTCATTACAATGGCATAAACATTATATACAGTATAGTCGTACACATTCAGCATTATTGCAACAGTACAACAAAATGCAGCATTAAAGGGGTACTCCACTGGCCAGCGTTCGGAAGTAAATGTTCCGAACACTGTTTTCGCTCTGCGGGGGTCGGCCACACCCCTCGTGATATCATGGCCACACCCCCTCAATGCAAGTCTATGAAGGGGGGGGGGTGACGGCCAGTGGAGTACCCCTTTAAAACTTGGTGAGGCGCTGACTATGGGTGCTCACAGAACCCCCCCTCCCCCTCAGCACATTACATCTACATAGACAGAATAGTCATATATCTCACTCAAAAGGTTAATAGCTGTGCTTCACGTATAGATTCTCAAATTAACTCTTTAGAATGAGTATATATCAAAATCCTCCCTCATTGACATAACATCACTGTGGTCAGTGATCTTTAACCCTGGCCATTCGAAATCGTTCAGTCACAGCTATGACATGGAAATTGTGCCGTAGGCCGCGGGTCTCCGATTGGAACCACTCACCCTCTTCTCACCTCGTGTATGTTCTATGCATTTAGATTTTTTCATCCCCCAAGGTGAGATCGTAATCACAAATTATACAGGTTTCTACTAATAATCTCGCTTTCAGAGCCGGAATAATGAAGCGCGTTAATTCATTACAAAGTGGCTGAGAGGTAAAATGTTTATAGGAAAATCCATGCGCCCGGCCTGATGGTGTATGCCGCGTTATTCGGCACTGACGTATAGGTTTTAATTCAGTGAACACGTTCCTTGCATCTGTTTCTAGCAGGACATCAATTATCATTGATTTTCCCAGTCAGGCTGATGGGAGAGCAGTCTGACTTTATTTTAGCTTTAGTGATCCCTCGTATAAATTAGAACAGTGACGTTCCAAACGCATGACTGTGTGCATGCTTCTGTCTGGTGGGAAGGAATGCTGATGGCAGGGAAAAGAACCAGGTTTGTTTCTTGTTACGTCCACCATCATGGGCACACCTTCTTGGATGACTATGGGACCCAGCAATTAAGAGGGCCCAACCAGCGACTAAGAGGGCCCAACCAGCGACGAAGAGGGCCCAACCAGCGACTAAGAGGGCCCATTTCCTCTCAGAAGTGAGAAGCCATTGGCGATTATTGGGGTTGGTGGAAGGCAAGGGTGGGGGGATAAATGTATATACCTTGGGCCACAATGCTAATTATTTTATAGGGCCTCCCAAGCCACAGTTTTTTTTTAGACAGTACCCTGGAGTTACTACTATCTGTACACTCACTATAGCTACCTGAGGAACTATAAAAATGGTTGTCTCCAATGACATGTGGTGCCCCACGACAGACACAACTGTCAGGTTACTGCTTACCAGCGCAACCCTGACCAGCAGCTTTCCACTTCCTTCTGTGCTCCTGGTACTCTGTTTGCCCTGGGCATCACCTTTATCAACCGACTGCATCCACTCCTGAATGTTCGAGCAATGATTCAGAGCTTGTCTAGTGTTTCGTAAAGGTATTGTCAAAGCTTTCTGTATCCTGTGTATGAGATCGGCCTGCTTTTTATTGCCTCCGCTGTGTATGACCTGGACTGTTGACCATGAACTTGAGCTGCCTGCCAGGACCTGTTACACATCATTGACTACACTACTTTGATGTCAGCCCATGACCTTCGCCTGAACCTAGATCTGCCTTTTGCCTCACCCTTGAATGCCTCACACTGATATCGCCTGATATGCTGGGCCATTCGCTACCCACACGAGGACCACTCTTGAGGTAGTGACCTGGTAGTGTCTAGCAGCTGAGTCCAGCTTCCACATCCGATAGTTAGATAAAGGGCAAAAACCAAGGAGCTACTCTCAAGTTAGGCCCAAAGTCAGACCAGTTTGGTAGCTCAGCTTGTCCCCACCCGTTGCCTATTATAACATAGAGCAGAGGGGAGTCCAAGTTAATCTAGAGTACTCTGTTTCTCTGTGGAACCCCATGTTTACTCCCTAAATGCCTTACCTCTCTTCTGGCTTATATGTATCTATATTGGGACATTAGGGAAGGCTACAGCATGCTTCCTTGTGTTGAGCAATGCCAAAGGCAGAGGAGTAGGGAGGGAATGAATACAGCAGTGATGAGGCAGTCTGTTTTATGAAGCAATGTTCTGCGGTAGCACTAAACGGTGAACTGGCAAGATTGCTGAGGGACAGGGTGGGAGGGCTATGATGAAGATCTGAGGATAAACAATGCATTCTGGGAATTGTAGTACTGAGCAACTGCTTAACCAGGAAGTGCAGGTCTAATACCCCCAAATTAAATGGACTTTTGATGGGTTCAGAACCAGGGCAGACAGGTCAGCAATGCTAAATGCTTCTGCAGCTTTAATACCTCTTAAAGGGGTATTCCACCCCTAGACATCTTATTCCCTGACTGCGGGGGTCTTGCTGCTGGGACCCCCCTCAATCTCCTTGCAGCCAAGTTATTTTCAGAATGCTGGGTTTGGGCAGCTGTGGTTGTGATGTCACGCCTCACCCCCTCCATTCAGGTCTATGGGAGGGGGTGTGGAGGCTGCCACGCCCCTCCCATAGACATAAATGGAGAGGCGTGAGGGGCGTAGGTATTGTACCACCACCTTCGTGCAGCCGTCCCAATTCCATCTTGTAAAACTCCTCTCAGCACCTCTTGTAGGGATTACAGATATTAGATTTTCTTTTCATAACACAAATTATTTTAATAATTACATCTTGTCCAACTTTTCAGATTTAATTTATATTTTTGCACTCAACCGGTTGTCAAAAAATGATAGCTTCAAAGCAAAACTGATTTTGCGACAAGGGTCTTTTTTTTTTTTTTTTTTTCCCTTTCCCGAGCCTTAATTTTCTTCTAAGAATTTCCATAATCTGATATTCCGCTGCTAATGCGCATTTACATATCTGCAGAGGATTCAGCCGCGACTGTCGCTGCGCCACACTCTGCTAGATAAGGTACATTAATACTTCCAATAACTATATCCAGATCCCTCAGATAGTAAATAGATTCTTCATTTCTTTGTGGTTTTCACCCATGAAATCTGATATATTGTATTCGTGTTTTTGTTTTGTTTTGGTTGTGAAAGAAGCGGAACCAGGAACGACAATTTTTATCATATCCTACCAGAAAGCTAGATATTTTGGGGATTTCTAAACTTTGTCAAATTTCTAATATATTCAAATAACTTATAGAAAAAAAATAAAGAAAAAATGATATATACGGTATGTATATATATATATATATATATATATATATATATATATATATATATATTTATATATATATAATATAGTTTCTATTTTTTTTTTTTTTTTTTTTTTTAAAGCATAAAATTAAAGTGAATATGAATTAGTTTTTTTGTTGTTGTTTTTTTTAGAGAGACCTTAAAATGGTAAAGGAGTACTCCTGGATATGAAAACTTATCCCCTAACCTAAGAAAAAGGGATACGTTTCTGATTGCGGGGGGGTCCAACTACTGGGACCCCAATGATCTCCCATACAGGGTCCCGGCAGTCTGCAGGAAGGGGGCGTGTTCGACCACCGCATGAAGCGGCAGCTGACATGCCCCCTCCTGCCCTCTCCGCCTCTCCCACAGAGCTGCATTGAGCGGTCGTGTAGGCTGCCGGCGTACGAAATGGCTGTTGCCTCGTGAAACAGCTGTTGCCTCATAGAATTCAATATGCAAGCCCTTTGTAAACCTCCGCAGTGTGGAGCACCATCTGTCCATGATCACCGGGGTAATTGCTTAGCCCAGGTTGCTGCCCAGGTAGCCTTTTTTCCCACCTATCCACCTCTTTCTTGAATCATTGTCCTCTCCATGCTACAAAGCTATGTACAGATGTGCCCACCCACACTTAAAGTGCTACTCCGCTGCTCAGCGTTTGGAACAAAATGTTCCAAATGCTTAGAGCCAACGCCGGGAGCTCGTGATGTCATAGCCCGCCCCTCATGATGTCACGCCCCGCCCCCTCAATGCAAGTCCCATAGACTTGCATTGAGGGGGCAGGCGTGACTTCATGAGGGGTGGGGCTATGACATCACGAGCTCCCGGCGCCGGCTCTAAGCATTCGGGACATTTTGTTCCAAACGCTGAGCAGCGGAGTACCCCTTTAAAGAGTAAATCTTGACATAAACTACTTAAATTTATTTAAAAAATATATAAAATGTAAGCAATTAAAAAAAAAAAAAAAAAGAAATTTGCCGGGGGCTTGGAGTTGCGATTTCATCTATCCGCCCTGGCATTGCAGAATTTCATCTATCCGCCCTGGCATTGCATTAATCAGGTTTTACGCAAGGCAAAAATAAAATAAAAAATCTGAAATTTTAAATGCTTGATCTGCACATCCCGAAACTGGTCCAAGTCCAAAAACAGATTTTCAACGGAGGCCTGTGCGTGAAGAATGACATTAACATATGCGTCTGTCAGAAAGGATTTATTCGGTGGGTATTAAGGGTAATATATTAGCAGCATGCACGGAGGACGAGGGATGGGAGCGGCGCGGCCGCCGCGCGTATGTAGAGACTGCGAATAAATCTACGAAGCGTAATTGCTATTGTTCATGATAAGGATGATCGCTAATCCAGTTCTATTATCGTCTAAATGCATCTCAATTTCCGCCATTGCTTCTACATTATTACCATCTAAACTCTCTCCTATGAGCCATAGACACTGACTGGTGCACCAATATGGCGTCTGTCATCAGGAGGCTCTCAGGTCACCTGGGTCATGTGATTGCAAAAGGTGATGGTGCAAAGATTTTTGCCACCCTAGGCAAAAGCTAATATTGCCGCCCCCTTGACCCTGCCCCTTGACCCCCTATTATTACAGTGAAACACTGTAACAAACTCCCTCCTCATGTAATGACCATACTATTGAGGTGACACACTGGGGAGGGGGTTGTCGGAGAGACGAATGTGTGGTGGACCACCGGTGTATGTCGGGACCATGGGTGTAGCTGTGTAGGTGGTGGGATCAGATTATATTAACCCTGGGGGAAAGATGTTGTTAACCCCTAGTGTTCGTGACGCCAGAGTGGTTTTTGGTACCGGAACCACATGAACGGTTTCTCACTATTCCAATGGGTAGTTGAAAGTAGAGTCCACAACCAGTTATGCTTTAACAGAGGCTTTACTGAGTTCAGATAGATGGAATTATCTTCACAGCTCGGCCAGATCCCCAGAGAGGTGGCCAGGAACTTTAGACTTACTGGAATGACTGTAGCTTTGTGGCCTTCCAGGTAGCTGGCCACTAGCACTGTGATCTCTGGTGTTAACTGTTCCTCAGCAAAGATCATAAGAGAGAGAATTGTAATGGCTGCCCCTTTATATAGTGGGGGGCTGGTCCAAGGCCCACCGGTCAAGCCGCGGGCCATAGGCCAAGCTGGTGCTCCCTGGGAGAACATGTGACAAAAATCATGTGACAACAAAACATGTGACAGACTTACAGTTCCTTGAGACCTCCCACAGGTCCTCTGCTCTGTCTATACATTAGGATCCTGTCTATACATAAGGTAAGATAAATAACATTATAGAAACAGCAGGGGAGACCCCAGGTCACTGTGGGGCTCAACCTGACAGGGCCTAAGTGTAGCGCAGGACCATGTCCTGTACTGGGACATTACAGATGCTATGAGATTCAAGCGCTGTCAGGATGCTGGACGGACCTCAGAGAGGAGTGATTCATGCAGTGGTGCTGCATTCCTCTTGCAGACTGAAAAATGCTAATTATTATGGTACCTGGGGGGGGGGGGGGGGAGGTTGTATTGGGTGCGCGCTGTCAGGATGTCGGTTTGGTGGGAGTGGTGCTAGCTGTGAACGGGTGGTTCAAATACTGGCTGGCTAAGTTTTTTGCAGCGGGCAGAGCAGCACCCCCTTCAAGAGGGTGCCCTAGGCGGCTGTCTATTTTGCCTATAGGCAGAGCCGGCCCTGGGTGGGAGTACTCACTGCATACAGGTGTACGATGAGTTTTCAAAAGTCTTCAGACTTGCGTTGATGGGTGCGTTAGCGCAGAGCCCCGTTTGCTGTTCCAGGAGCGAGTGGGCCTGTTTTAAGATGCACGTTTCAGGCCCTATCAGTCCCCTTTCTGCATAAACTTCAATTGGGGGGGGGGGGGGTGCGCACATTTAGGCAAGCTGTAGGCTGATGTCACCAAACCAGCGCCATGACACAAAGTCTGCAGACCACCCATCCCCCACCCATACCTCAGTTCTTGGTACCCCATAGTGACAAAGTAAAAACAGAATTTTAGAAATTAAAAAAGAAGGTGGTACCAAAAATATCACAGGGAAATTAGTATTCATACCCCTTGCTATGACACTTGATATTTAGCTCTGGAGGCCTTCCATTTTTCTTGATCATCTTGGAGATGTTCAATCCTGGAGTACCCCTTTTAAGGGCATCAGCATCAGAAGGGCGATGTTATTACCAATACAGGAATGTCCTATATAATGGTAATACAAAATGCATAAACAAATTGAATGAAGGACTAGACCAGTGTTTCCCGACCAGGGCTCCTCCAGCTGTTGCAAAACCACAACTACCAGTATGCCTGGACAGCCGAAGGCTGTCCAGGCATGCTGGGAGTTGTAGTTTTGCAACAGCTGTAGGTGCACTGGTTGGGAAACTCTGATCTATGTGAACAAAGTGGCCTCTCAACTTCCTGTTGACTTTGGATGTCAGAGAGAAGAGTCGGGCAAGTGCCCCCATGCAGAACACATGTACAAGTGTATGTGGGGATCCACTCAAAAAACAAAAAAAAAACAAATGCAGCAATATGGCCCCTATATAGAGCAGTTTTTCCCAATTATTGTTGCTCCAGCTGTTGCCATAGGCTGTCAGGGCATGCTGGGAGTTGCAGTTTTGCAACAGCTGGGGCACCCTGGTTGGCAAGCACTGATCCATATGAACAATATGGCCTCTCGACACTGGACAAGAAAGCAAAAAATGAACTTTAGAAAAATGTTTGTAGAATTTATTTAATTATTTTTTTTAAAAGGGGGTACTCCACTGGAAAACATTTTCTTTTTAAATCAACTGGTGCCAAAAAGTTAAACAGATTTGTAAATTACTTCTATTAATAAATCTTAATCCTTCCAGTACTTATCAGCTGCTGTATGCTCCAGAGAAAGTTTAGTAGTTATTTTCTATCTGACCACAGTGCTCTCTGCTGACACCTCTGTCGGTCTCAGGAACTGTCCAGAGCAGGAGAGGTTTGCTATGGGGATTTTCTACTTCTCTGGACAGTTCCTGACATGGACAGAGGTGTCAGCAGAGAGCAGACAGAAAATTACTTCCTCTGGAGTATACAGCAGCTGATAAGTACTGGAAGGAATAAGATTTTTAAATAGAAGTAATTGACAAAGCTGTATAACTCTCTGGCATCATTTGATTTAAAAACATTTTTTAAAGGGCTTTAAGGGGGTACTCCGGTGGTAAACTTTTTTTTTTTTTTTTTAAATCAACTGGTGCCAGAAAGTTAATTACTTCTATTAAAAAATATTAATCCTTCCAGTACTTAATAGCTGCTGAATACTACAGAGGAAATTCTTTTCTTTTTGGAACACAGTGCTCTCTGCTGACATCACGAGCACAGTGCTCTCTCTGCTGACATCTCTGTCCATTTTAGGAACTGTCCAGAGCAGCATATGTTTTCTATGGGGATTTTCTTCTGCTCTGGACAGTTCCTAAAATGGACAGAGATGTCAGCAGAGAGCACTGTGCTTGTGATGTGCTGTGTTCCAAAAAGAAAAGAATTTCCTCTGTAGTATTCAGCAGCTAATAAGTACTAGAAGGATTAAGATTTTTTAATAGAAGTAATTTACGAATCTGTTTAACTTTCTGGCACCAGTTGATTTAAAAAAAAAAAAAAAGTTTCCACCGGAGTACCCCTTTAATGTACCAAATAAATTCACCTCTTCTAATAATAATAAATATTTAAATGTCTTTATCTCTTGGACCTACTGCCTGACAGTTCTACAACTTGTATTGCTGACATTATAGCCCCCAAAAAAAGCAAACAAAAATACCTGAGGCCTCGACGCCGAAGCGGCGCGGTTAATTTGATTTGTTTTGGCGCTGATTAGATACTTGAGCTTTTTTTTTCCCCTTTGCAATTAATATTGTCATCATTTAACTCTTCAATCATGGGCGGTTTTCATTATCACTCCCTTTTTTCGCGGCTTCATTATGAAGGTTTGTATCCATCCAATTAGGCTGTTTATTGATAGTCGGGGGATGATTACACGTGTCAGATAAACAGCGCCATAACCGTCCTAATTACCCGCTTGGATTTTTTTTTCTTCTTCTTAATTTTCAATGTAACCATTTGCACAATTGTGTAATTTCGCTGAGAAGATGAAGACATATTTTAGCTATTTTTGTAGCAGTGAAGACGTCGGCCGGGAAACTGAATATTGAGGGATATTATTTTTTTAACGCTTTAGTCTTGTCAACTTTTGTGGCGGGTTAGGAGACTATACAGTTTACAGTACTTATCCGTTCTTGCTTGGGGGGGTTCTGTGATTGAGTTGGCCCACCGGAGTGTCAGGTTCAGATATGGAGTTACAGTATAGGAGTTAAAGGGGTACTCCGCCCCTAGACATCTTATCCCCTATCCAAAGGAACCCCAGACATCCGGTGCATGGTGCCGGATGACTGGCGATGCGGGGCGGAGGCTCATGACATCACGGTCACGCCCATGCCCCCTCAATTCAAGTCTATGGGAGGGGGCATAACAGCCGTCACACCCCCTCCCATAGACTTGTGGACTTGTATTGAGGGGGCGTGGCCATGACATCACAAGTGTGACATCACGAGCCTTCGGCGGTGCACCCTACGCTCTAAACGAACACCGGGTGCAGCAGGGAGATCGCGGGAGTCCCCCTTAATTACAATGCGGTTCACGGTACCCATTGGTTCCTGCTCGGGGGGGGGGGGGGGTTTCCATGATTGAGTTGTCCCACCAAGGTTTTGATATAAAGTCACAGTTAGGATCCAGTAGAAGAGATGGCTAGAGATGAGCGAATTTACAGCAATTCGATTCGTCACGAACTTCTCGGCTCGGAAGTTGATGTCTTTAGCCTGCATAAATTAGTTCAGCTTTTACGTGCTCCGGTGGGCTGGAAAAGGTGGATACAGTCCTAGGAGAGTCTCCAGCCCACCGGAGCACCTGAAAGCTGAACTAATTTATGCAGGCTAAAGTCATCAACCGCCGAGCCGAGAAGTTTGTGGCGAATCGAATCACTGTAAATTCGCTCATCTCTAGATATGGCATCTGCAGGTGACCTTGGAACCCATTGTGGTGCCCACAAGTAGAATTGGTGGTATAGTCTAGGATGGCTAAAGACCCTTGGGCAGAGTATATTGTACTCAATGGCTTGGTCAATGGCTAACCCTGTAGATCCCTCTGTAGGCTCCGGCAACTTTTGTAACTCGGGGTATGACCCATGACCCCTGGCTCCACTTGAGTGAGGTGTCTTGGAATGGACTAGAGATGATCCCGTCACACTGGTAACTTGTAAACCGCCAACATTACTAAAGAAAGAAGCCATAAGTCTCACCAGAAAACCATCGGTGCCCATGGCACAAAAGATTACAAACTGTTCCGAACGCTGGAGCCGGCGCCAGGAGCTTGTGATGTCATAGCCCCGCCCCCTCAATGCAAGTCTATGGGAGGGGGCTTGACGCCCCCTCCCATAGACTTGCATTGAGGGGGCATGGCATGACGTTACGAGGGGGCTGTAATATCACGACCCCAGCTGTCCGCACCCAGCGTTCGGAACAAAATGTTCCAAACACTGGGGCAGCGGAGTACCCCTTTAAGGGGTTAACAGCGTCCTCCTCATCTGCTTTACTCTGATAATTCGCCTTTCCTTGCACTTTTCAAGGATGAGCGCTCTGTAGTAAAATATTAATCTTTAAAGAAGAATCAGCACTTCTAACCGCCGCCAATTTATCATGGCACCGGCCAAACCGAAACACAATGGGAACGTCAATGGAGTCGTACATCAGCCGCAGCGACAGGTCAAATCTTCGGTATTTAAGACACTGGAGTTATCAATACTCGCCGCTTCACATGATGATAAATAATTACCCTCATCCGTGTATCAACATCACGTCCCCGATACGCACATGTCTAATCTGTTTTCTCCATCTTCGCCCGTGAAGTTAACCCCTTTGTGACGCAATCAATTTGAATTTTTTTTGTGTCTGTTTTTTTATTTCCAAGCCATAAAACTCTTTTTTAATTTCCCACCTACAGACCCATACGAGGGGTTTGTTTTATACGGGACCAATCGCAGTTCATAAAGACCTCACTCATTTTAGCAAAAAAAAAATGGCGAAACCAAAATAGAAGTATTTGAAATAAATATTGAGAATAAATATTGAAAAAAAATTAACTATTTTACAACCTTTGGGGCATTTTCGTTTTTACACAGTGCACTTTACAGTAAAAATGACACATTATCTTAATGTTGGTCAATGCGATTACAGCGACACCCAATAATAATATGATGGTAGTGATCAGTACTATCGGCAATCTTCTTGTACAGACTAGCACTGATGCCTGCGAAAGAGGATCGGCCATCCTGCGGCACGGAGGAGGGTAAGTAACATCCGACTGCCAATTGCACTCATTGGACCCCCATGATCACACTGCGGGGTCCAATGAGCCCACCTAAACCTCCACTTTGCCTATAATTGCCTATATTTGCACTCATTGGACCCCCATGATCACACTGCGGGGTCCAATGAGCCCACCTAAACCACCGACACCTCCACTTTGCCTATAATTGCCTATATTTGAACTCATTGGACCCCCATGATCGCACTGCGGGGTCCAATGAGCCCACCTAAACCACCGACACCTCCACTTTGCCTATAATTGATCACAGCATCTATAGGGTTAATGGTGGACATCAGCATGATTGTTAAGCAGCCTGAACTCACCTGCTATGATATAAGCGCAGCTCCTGCACTCGCTTCACAGCTGCAAAGTAAATGTATGGCGTTGTGCGGGAACTATCTCGCTCCAGCACTGTACATTTACGGCGCATGTCCTTAAAGGGGTACTCCTGTGGCAAAAAATTTTTTTTAAATCAACTGGTGTTGGAAAGTTAAACGGATTTGTAAATTACTTCTATTAAAAAATGTTAATCCTTCCAGTACTTTTTAGGGGCTGTATACTAAAGAGGAAATGCTTTTCTTTTTGGATTTCTCTGATGTCAGGACCACAGTGCTCTCTGCTGACCTCTGCTGTCCATTTTTGGAACTGTCCAGAGCAGGAGAAAATCCCTATAGTAAACATATGCTGCTCTGGACAGTTTCTAAAATGGACAGCAGAGGTCAGCAGAGAGCACTGTGGTCGTGACATCAGAGAAATCCAAAAAGAAAAGCATTTCCTCTTTAGTATACAGCCCATATAATGTATTGGAAGGATTAAGATTTTTTTTTACAGAATCTGTTTAACTTTCTGGCACCAGTTGATTTAAAGGAGTAGTCCAGTGGTGACCCAGTGGTGAACAACTTATCCCCTATCCTAAGGATAGGGGATAAGTTGCAGATCGCGGGGGGTCCGACCGCTGGGGCCCCCTGCGATCTCCTGTACGGAGCCCCGACAGCCCGCGGGAAGGGGGCGTGTCGACCTCCGCACGAAGCGGCGGCCGACATGCCCCCTCAATACAACTCTATGGCAGAGCCGAAGCGCTGCCTTCGGCAATCTCCGGCTCTGCCATTGAGATGTATTGAGGGGGCGTGTCGGCCGCCGCTTCGTGCGGGGGTCGACACCCGCTATCTGGCCGGAGAGCCTGGCCCCCGTACAGAGAGATCGCAGGGGGCCCCAGCGGTCGGACCCCCCGTGATCTCAAACTTATCCCCTATCCTTAGGATAGGTGATCAGTTTTTCACCACTGGACTACCCCTTTAAAAAAACAAAAAGTTTTCCACGGGAGTACCCCTTTAAAGTCTGTTCTTCGGGATCTTCTTCTAGTGAATTAGTCTCAAAATGAATAAGTCTTTTTGCTATCCAAGAAAACACTCTACGCAGTCACAAGCCATGTCGCTGTGTCACGGCGTCACGCTCCGGCCCCGTTCACGCCGCGCAGAGTCCAGTGTAGTGTGGATGATTTGTTAGTTCTAACTTTCCTGAACGTATTCAATATCTCTCCTTCACTAGCCCGGTACCCATCCGTAATACGGTTCCAGACAACCTTACGGTTTTTTATTTTTTTGGGGGGTTTTTTCTTCCTTCTTTGACATTTAACGCTTTGGCTATTTCTCCAGCCTCGGAGGAGACGTCTAGTATATGGAAATATAATGGAGGGAGATTTATCACAACCTGTGTAGAGGAAAAGTTGCCCAGTTGCCCATAGCAACCAATCAGCTCGCTTCTTTCATTTTTAACAAGGCCTCTGCAAAATGAAAGCAGCGATCTGATTGGTTGCTATGGGCAACTGGGCAACTTTTTAATAAATCTCCCCCATAATAGGTTAAAAAACAGATGTATCTTTATCACTAGCAATGGTTATGGTTATTTTCGTGGTTGACAAATACTTTGCTACTTTTAGTATTAGCGGTCAGTGACCTGCACGGACATTATAGGGAGGAAGGGATTCACTGTGACACCCTGCTACAGGAAGATGACTACACAATAACAAAATAGGCCGCAATGACATAAAACAAGTGTTTCCCAACCAGGGGGCCTCCAGCTGTTGCAAAACTACAACTCCCAGCATGCCCGGACAGCCTTCGGCTGTCCGGGCATGCTGGGAGTTGTAGTTTTGCAACAGCTGGAGGCCCCCTGGTTGGGAAGCACTGACATAAGCCTTTAATATAGTGGTTATATTCTTGTATATAGGAGCAGTATTATAGTAGTTATATTCTTGTATATAGGAGCAGTATTATAGTAGTTATATTCTTGTATATAGGAGCAGTATTATAGTAGTTATATTCTTGTATATAGGAGCAGTATTATAGTAGTTATATTCTTGTATATAGGAGGCAGTATTATAGTAGTTATATTCTTGTATATAGGAGCAGTATTATAGTAGTTATATTCTTGTATATAGGAGCAGTATTATAGTAGTTATATTCTTGTATATAGGAGCAGTATTATAGTAGTTATATTCTTGTATATAGGAGCAGTATTATAGTAGTTATATTCTTGTATATAGGAGCAGTATTATAGTAGTTATATTCTTGTATATAGGAGTAGTATTATAGTAGTTATAGTCTTGTATATAGGAGCAGTATTATAGTAGTTATATTCTTATATATAGGAGGCAGTATCATAGTAGTTATATTCTTGTATATAGGAGGCAGTATTATAGTAGATATATTCTTGTATATAGGGGCAGTATTATAGAAGTTATATTCTTGTACATAGGAGCAGAATTATAGTAGTTGTTACGCCTAGCGCTCCGGGTCCCCGCTCCTCCCCGGAGCGCTCACGGCGTCTCTCTCCCCGCAGCGCCCCGGTCGGTCCCGCTGACCGGGAGCGCTGCACTGTCATGGCCGTCGGGGATGCGATTCGCACAGCGGGACGCGCCCGCTCGCGAATCGCATCCCAGGTCACTTACCCGTCCCGGTCTCCTGCTGTCATGTGCTGGCGCGCGCGGCTCCGCTCTCTAGGGCGCGCGCGCGCCAGCTCTCTGAGACTTAAAGGGCCAGTGCTCCAATGATTGGTGCCTGGCCCAATTAGCTTAATTGGCTCCCACCTGCTCCCAGACTATATCTGATCACTGCCCCTGCACTCCCCTGCCGGATCTTGTTGCCTTGTGCCAGTGAAAGCGTTTAGTGTGTCCAAAGCCTGTGTTACCTGAACCCTTGCTATCCATCTTGACTACGAACCTTGCCGCCTGCCCCCGACCTTCTGCTACGTCTGACCTTGCCTCTGCCTAGTCCTTCTGTCCCACGCCTTCTCAGCAGTCAGCGAGGTAGAGCCGTTGCTAGTGGATACGACCTGGTTGCTACTGCCGCAGCAAGACCATCCCGCTTTGCGGCGGGCTCTGGTGAACACCAGTAGCCTCTCAGAACCGGTCCACTAGCACGGTCCACGCCAATCCCTCGCTGACACAGAGGATCCACTACCTGGAAGCCGAATCGTGACAGTAGATCCGGCCATGGATCCCGCTGAGGTGCCGCTGCCAAGTCTCGCTGACCTTACCACGGTGGTCGCTCAGCAATCGCAGCAAATTGCCCAACAAGGACAGCAGCTGTCGCAGTTGACCGCCACGTTACAGCAACTTCTGCCTCTGCTACAGCAGCAACCATCTCCTCCGCCAGCTCCTGCACCTCCTCCGCAGCGAGTGGCCGCTCCTAGCCTCCGCTTGTCCCTGCCGGACAAATTTGATGGGGACTCTAGACTCTGCCGTGGATTTTTGTCTCAGTGTTCCCTGCATATGGAGATGTTGTCGGACTTGTTTCCTACAGAACGGTCTAAGGTGGCGTTCGTAGTAAGCCTTCTTTCAGGAAAGGCCTTGTCTTGGGCCACACCGCTCTGGGACCGCAATGATCCTGCCACAGCCACAGTCCAGGCCTTCTTCGCTGAAGTCCGGAGTGTCTTCGAGGAGCCAGCCCGAGCTTCTTCTGCCGAGACTGCCCTGTTGAACCTGGTCCAGGGTAATTCTTCAGTGGGCGAGTACGCCATCCAATTTCGTACTCTTGCTTCCGAGTTATCATGGAATAACGAGGCTCTCTGCGCGACCTTTAAAAAAGGCCTATCCAGTCGCATCAAGGATGTGCTGGCCGCACGAGATATTCCTGCCAACCTGCAAGAACTCATCCATTTGGCTACCCGCATTGACATGCGTTTTTCTGAGCGACACCAAGAGCTCCGCCAGGAAAAAGACTTAGATCTCTGGGCACCTCTCCCACAGTATCCATTGCAATCTACGCCTGGGCCTCCCGCCGAGGAGGCCATGCAAGTGGATCGGTCTCGCCTGACCCAGGAAGAGAGGAATCGCCGTAGGGAAGAAAATCTCTGTCTTTACTGTGCCAGTACCGAGCATTTCTTGGTGGATTGCCCTATCCGTCCTCCACGTCTGGGAAACGCACGCACGCACCCAGCTCACGTGGGTGTGGCGTCTCTTGGTTCTAAGTCTGCTTCTCCACGTCTCACGGTGCCCGTGCGGATTTCTCCTTCAGCCAACTCCTCCCTCTCAGCCGTGGCCTGCTTGGACTCTGGTGCCTCTGGGAATTTTATTTTGGAGTCGTTTGTGAATAAATTCAGCATCCCGGTGACCCGTCTCGTCAAGCCGCTCTACATTTCCGCGGTCAACGGAGTCAGATTGGATTGCACCGTGCGTTACCGCACAGAACCCCTCCTGATGTCTATTGGACCCCACCACGAAAGGATTGAGTTATTCGTCCTTCCCAACTGTACCTCTGAGGTCCTCCTCGGTCTGCCATGGCTCCGGCTTCATTCTCCCGCCCTTGATTGGACCACCGGGGAGATCAAGAACTGGGACTCTGCCTGCCATAGGAAGTGCCTCTCCCCCCCTCCCAGTCCCGTCAGGCAAGCCTCAGTGCCTCCTCATGGCCCCCGTCCTGGTGTCACACTGCCCCGTGCCAGGCTTCGCCCTCTGCCCTCCCTCCCCATTCCCACTCCTGCTGTGCTGCCTGCCGTTGAGGAAACCCTCCATTCTTTCCCGGTGTCCTCATCCCAGGGGAGGCAGTTACCGGACAAAGAAAAGGGGAGACCTAAGGGGGGGGTACTGTTACGCCTAGCACTCCGGGTCCCCGCTCCTCCCCGGAGCGCTCACGGCGTCTCTCTCCCCGCAGCGCCCCGGTCGGTCCCGCTGACCGGGAGCGCTGCACTGTCATGGCCGTCGGGGATGCGATTCGCACAGCGGGACGCGCCCGCTCGCGAATCGCATCCCAGGTCACTTACCCGTCCCGGTCCCCTGCTGTCATGTGCTGGCGCGCGCGGCTCCGCTCTCTAGGGCGCGCGCGCGCCAGCTCTCTGAGACTTAAAGGGCCAGTGCTCCAATGATTGGTGCCTGGCCCAATTAGCTTAATAGGCTCCCACCTGCTCCCAGACTATATCTGATCACTGCCCCTGCACTCCCCTGCCGGATCTTGTTGCCTTGTGCCAGTGAAAGTGTTTAGTGTGTCCAAAGCCTGTGTTACCTGAACCCTTGCTATCCATCTTGACTACGAACCTTGCCGCCTGCCCCCGACCTTCTGCTACGTCTGACCTTGCCTCTGCCTAGTCCTTCTGTCCCACGCCTTCTCAGCAGTCAGCGAGGTAGAGCCGTTGCTAGTGGATACGACCTGGTTGCTACTGCCGCAGCAAGACCATCCCGCTTTGCGGCAGGCTCTGGTGAATACCAGTAGCCTCTTAGAACCGGTCCACTAGCACGGTCCACGCCAATCCCTCGCTGACACAGAGGATCCACTACCTGGAAGCCGAATCGTGACAGTAGTTATATTCTTGTATATAGGAGCAGTATTATAGTAGTTATAGTCTTGTATATAGGAGCAGTATTATAGTAGATATATTCTTGTATATAGGAGACAGTATTATAGAAGTTATATTCTTGTATATAGGAGCAGTATTATAGTAGTTATAGTCTTTTATATAGGAGCAGTATTATAGTAGTTATATTCTTGTATATAGGAGGCAGTATTATAATAGTTATATTCTTGTATATAGGAGCAGTATTATAGTAGATATATTCTTGTATATAGTAGCAGTATTATAGAAGTTATATTCTTGTATATAGGAGCAGTATTATAGAAGTTATAGTCTTGTATATAGGAGCAGTATTATAGTAGTTATATTCTTGTATATAGGGGCAGTATTATAGAAGTTATATTCTTGTATATAGGAGCAGTATTATAGTAGTTAAAGAGATGGTAGGAACAAAGATGAGACGGCACTACTGAAGGTCAGGTCATGCAAAATATATAGGGAATATCCTGAGCGGGGAATAGTAACGTCCGGAGAACAGGGGTGCAAGATGCATAAGAAAAGAAGGCATCTGTAAGGAATGCACGGAGAAGGAATCCACATGTGCACTCACCTGTTAAAAACTTCACTTTATTTCATCATCTTCATCAAATGACAAGCCGGCCTGGTGGGATCGGGTAAAGAAGCGCAGCAGCTGAAGTTGTGCGGGTGGGCGTCAAAAACCGATTCCTCCCGCCTGACCTGAGGAAGAGGGGTGCAAACCCCCCTCGAAACACGTTGCCAACCCTTTAAACTGCAATAAAAGAATAATGTTCACCCTACATCTGAAGTCATCTGCCATCATTTATTCCATCTCCTGACCCAGTAAGCGCCAAAAAAGTGTGTCATTTTTCTACAAGGACAACTAAACATAGCCTTATAGTCTTGTACCTAGGGGGCGGTATTATAATAGTATAGAAATCATAAGCTTATGCATAAAGTGCTATCAACGCTATATTCTTTTATATAGGGACAGTTTTATAATAGTCACTGCTAATGTGGGCCGGATATTAAAGGGGCACTCCGGTGGAAAACGTTTTTTTTTTTTTTAAATCAACTGGTGCCAGAAAGTTAAAGGGGTTGTGCGCTGCCCTGCTTTTCGGAGCTCCACACGCAGCGTCCGGAAGTTCATTACTCCGGACGCTATGTGTGGGCCTCCGTGTTTGCGTCCGTGACGTCACGCCCGCCCCCTCTACCAAAGTCTATGGGAAGGGGGCGTGACAGGGCAGCGCACAACCCCTTTAAACAGATTTGTAAATTACTTCTATTAAAAAATGTTTAATTCTTCCGGTACTTATTAGCTGAATACTACAAAGGAAATTATTTTCTTTTTGGAAGACAGAGCTCTCTGGTGAGATCACAAGCACAGTGCTCTCTGCTGACATTTCTGTCCATTTTAGGAACTGTCCAGACCAGCATATGTTTGCTATGGGGATTTTCTCCTACTCTGGACAGTTCTTAAAAAGGACAGAGATGTCAGCAGAGAGCACTGTGCTCGTGATGTCAGCAGAGAGCTCTGTGTTCCTAAAAGAAAATAATTTTCTCTGTAGTATTCAGCAGCTAATAAGTACTGGAAGGATTAAGATTTTTTAATAGAAGTAATTTACAAATATGTTTAACTTTCTGGCACCAGTTGATTAAAAAAAAAAGTTTTTTCACCGGAGTACCCCTTTAATGCCCCATAAAACCCAGCAGTCAGTAGGTGTCTTTTATTACTCTTAGTTCTCACCTTCGGTCCTAGTCGTTTTATGGAGTCTGCGCAGAGGGGAATTGAGGTCCTATTTTCATCCCGATGACTCAGGTGAACACTGAACACGGCCCCGTCCTTTCAAAGGGACCAGACTACTAACAAAAATATCCATTTTCAGCTTCAAAGAAATTGGCAGGTCTGCATCTCTCTGATAAATAGGAGATGTCGCCTTCCTCTTAATTAGAAATACTATTAGATGGGGGAGCGCGGCTCCGGCTGGAGGATATGATAAGCAGGTTTAATGCTTCATAAACAAATATGGAACTCTAACATGTATTTTTTTGCCTTCACCGAGGCAGCAAATTCGACAATTCTCCTAATTTCCACTTTAGAAGGAGCTGCTGCTTAAAGGGGTACTCCGCGGCTAGGCATCTTATCCCCTATCCAAAGGATAAGATTTCTGATTGTGGGGGGGTTGGGGAACCCCACAATCTCTCACAGCACTCAGCGTTTGAAACAAATGGCGGGTACCTGCGGCAGTGATCGTGATGTCAGGGACACGCCCCCTCCATTCATGTCTATGGGAGGGGGTGTGTCATCCGACACGCCCCCTCCCATAGACATGAATGGATGGGGAGTGATGTGATGTTACGAAGGGCGTGGCCATGACGTCACGATCACGGCCTCCAGCTGCAAGCATCAAAATATTCAAAACGCTAGAGCACCGGAGTACCCCTTTAAGACACCTGCACAATAGAACTGACCAGTCATTGGATATGAGGATAATAATTGTACCTATTGTGATCAGTCAGAGGCCGAATAAAAAAAAAAGTGTGTGTGTGGGGGGGGGGGGGGGTGTTTGTTTTTTCATGTTTTTGCCTCATCCTAAACAATAGGAACTAGGATCGGGTCAGCACCTTGTCTGTCAATGACCCAACAGTAGTGAGCGCCGTGTACATTACTGGCTATTAGTCTCCCCTTCAAAGCCCTTCTTGTCCTCGGTGTACAGAGCCCTGCTTCTCCTCAGTGTACAGAGCCCTGCTTGTCCTCAGTGTACAGAGCCCTGCTTGTCCTCAGTGTACAGAGCCCTGCTTGTCCTCGGTGTACAGAACCCTGCTTGTCCTCAGTGTACAGAGCCCTGCTGGTCCTCAGTGTACAGAGCCCTGCTTGTCCTCAGTGTACAGAGCCCTGCTTGTCCTCAGTGTACAGAGCCCTGCTTGTCCTCGGTGTACAGAACCCTGCTTGTCCTCAGTGTACAGAGCCCTCATGGTCCTCAGTGTACAGAGCCCTGCTTATCCTCAGTGTACAGAGCCCTGCTTGTCCTCAGTGTACAGAGCCCTGCTTGTCCTCGGTGTACAGAACCCTGCTTATCCTCAGTGTACAGAGCCCTGCATGTCCTCAGTGTACAGAGCCCTGCTAGTCCTCAGTGTACAGAGTCCCTTGTCCTCAGTGTACAGAGCCCTGCTTGTCCTCGGTGTACAGAGCCCCGCTTGTCCTCGGTGTACAGAGCCCCGCTTGTCCTCGGTGTACAGAGCCCCGCTTGTCTTCAGTGTACAGAGCCCCGCTTGTCCTCGGTGTACAGAGCCCTGCTTGTCCTCGGTGTACAGAACCCTGCTTGTCCTCAGTGTACAGAGCCCTGATGGTCCTCAGTGTACAGAGCCCTGCTTGTCCTCGGTGTACAGAGCCCTGCTTGTCCTCGGTGTACAGAACCCTGCTTATCCTCGGTGTACAGAGCCCTGCTTGTCCTCAGTGTACAGAGCCCTGCTTGTCCTCAGTGTACAGAGCCCTGCTAGTCCTCAGTGTACAGAGCCCTGCTTGTCCTCAGTGTACAGAGCCCTGCTTGTCCTCAGTGTACAGAGCCCTGCTTGTCCTCAGTGTACAGAGCCCTGCTTGTCCTCAGTGTACAGAGCCCCGCTTGTCCTCGGTGTACAGAGCCCCGCTTGTCCTCGGTGTACAGAGCCCCGCTTGTCCTCGGTGTACAGAGCCCTGCTTGTCCTCAGTGTACAGAGCCCTGCTTGTCCTCAGTGTACAGAGCCCTGCTAGTCCTCAGTGTACAGAGCCCTGCTTGTCCTCAGTGTACAAAGCCCTGCTTGTTGTCAGTGTACAGAGCCCCGCTTGTCCTCAGTGTACAGAGCCCCGCTTGTCCTCATTGTACAGAGCCCCGCTTGTCCTCAGTGTACAGAGCCCCGCTTGTCCTCAGTGTACAGAGCCCCGCTTGTCCTCAGTGTACAGAGCCCCGCTTGTCCTCAGTGTACAGAGCCCCGCTTGTCCTCAGTGTACAGAGCCCTGCTTGTTGTCAGTGTACAGAGCCCTGCTTGTTGTCAGTGTACAGAGCCCTGCTAGTCCTCAGTGTACAGAGCCCTGCTAGTCCTCAGTGTACAGAGCCCTGCTTGTCCTCAGTGTAAAGAGTCCTGCTTGTCCTCTCACACTTCATGTATTTTGTCTCTTCACAGACGCAATGGCTGCAGGGACAGAAATATACACAGTTTTTAACCACATATAATGTTTACATATAATGTTATTTTCTGTATTATATAAAAACTTTTTGCTAATGACAGGTACGCTTTAAAACAGAATTTAAGCCATACTCACCAACCAAATACCCCAATGTCTTCCATTCTTCCAGTGCCTAATTCCAATGGAACAGCACTTCCCATTGCCATTAACGGTAAAGCCATAATCCGGGGGGACTGGCATTGCATTACATGGGCACCATTCATTTGATACAACTTTACAAGATATTAAAATCCAATGTGTATTTCTACAGGACAATTGAGTTGCAGCCCTAGATTGCAGCAGCAACAAAATATGTTAGGGAATTTTCCATCGCATGTGAACGGGGTTTACGGGAATGGAGTTGTCATCGGGATTAAAGGCCATGATTGTGATGTCATGGCCACATCCCTCGTGACGTCATGTCACGCCTCCTCCATTCATGTCTATGGGAGGGGGCGTGTCGGCCGACACGCCCCCTCCCATAGACATGAATGGAGGGGGCGTGATGTGATGCCAGGAGAGGCGTGGCCCTGATGTCACGACCACTGCCGTAGGGTGCTGAGCGAGATCGTGGGGGGGCCTCATCAGCGGGACCCCCACAATCAGACATCTTATCCCCTGTCCTTTGGATAGGGCATAAGATGTCTAGCAGCGGAGTACCCCTTTAAAGGGGTACTCCACTGGAAAACATTTTTTTTTTTTTATCAATTGGTTCCAGACAGATAAACAGATTTGTAAAAGACTTCTATTGAAAAATCTTAATCCTTCCAGTACTTATCAGCTGCTGTTATGATCCACAGGAAGTTCTTCAATTTTTTAATTTCCTTTCTGCCTGATCACAGTGCTCTCTGCTGACACCTCTGTCCATTTTAGGAACTGTCCAGAGTAGGAGCAAATCCCCATAGAAAACCTGGACAATTCCTAAAATGGACAGGGGTGTCAGCAGAGAGCACTGTGGTCAAGCAGAAAAAGAATTCAAAAAGAAGAGAACTTGCTTTGGTTCATAACAGCAGCTGATAAGTACTGGAAGGATTAAGATTTTTTAATAGAAGTAATTTACAAATCTGTTTAAAGGAGTACTCCACCCCTATACATCTTATCCCCTATCCAAAGGATAGGGGATAAGATGTCAGATCGCCGGGGTCCCGCTGCTGGGGACCCCGGGGATCGCTGCTGCAGCACCCCGCTATAATTACTGTGCAGAGCGAGATCGCTCTGCACGTAATGACGGGCAATACAGGGGCCGGAGCATTGTTATGTCACGGCTCCGCCCCTCGTGACGTCACGACCCGCCGCCGTCAATACAAGTCTATGGGAGGGGGCGTGGCCGTCATCACACCTCCTGCCATAGACTTGCATTAAGGGGACGGGCCGTGATGTAATGAGGGGCGGAGCCATGACATCATGCTGCTCCGGCCCCTGTATCAACCGTCATTACGCACAGAGCGAACTCGCTCTGTGCAATAATGATGGCGGGGTGCCGCAGCGGCGATCCCCGGGGTCCCCAGCAGCGGGACCGCGGCGATCTAACATCTTATCCCCTATCCTTTGGATAGGGGATAAGATGCCAGGGGCGGAATACCCCTTTAACTTTCTGGCACCAGTTAATTAAAAAAAAAATGTTTTCCAGTGGAGTACCCCTTTAAGTGCAGTTTTCAGCAACCAAAATCAATGTCAAATCCGACATGTGAGAACAAAAGACCGAGACACAGAAGACCCTCAGATGTAAATCTCGCTCCCTACCCACCTAGAAGTAAAGATGAAGGGCAGGGGGGCCCTTGTCTACAACGTATAGAATTCCGCTCAACAAAAGAGCAACGCAAAACCCCGCGGATGAGGTCAGAACCGGAAGCAGCGTGCGGCAGAACGGCGAACAAAATAAAAAAAGGACTCAGCACGATGGGGCACACGGGCAGCATTGTGCGGCAGAACATTGTCAGACGCTACATTGTATTACCTTGGCTTTATTCGCCGTTACGTAAAAATAAAAGGAAGCAATCTTCGGCACAGCCAGGCAGAGACTAGACACCCCTTCACTGCTGGAGCCAAAGTCTATAGTATACTGTGTAAACCTTTCACGTGCGTATTAACGGAGCCTGCGTCACGTAAACGAATAGCGTGATGCACGCAGGGTGCCCTGCTACTGCATTGAGGTCTTAAAGTGATACTCCACTGGAAAAACATTTTTTATTTTTTTTAAATCACCTGGTGCCAGAAAGTTAAACAGATTTGTAAATTACTTCTATTAAAAAAAAATAAAAATCTTAATCCTTCCAGTACTTATCAGCTGCTGCATACTACAGAGGAAGTTCTTTTCTTTTTGAATTTCCTTGACTACAGTGCTCTCTGCTGACACCTCTGTCCATTTTAGGAACTGTCCAGAGCAGATGTTTGCTATGGGGATTTGCTTGCACTCTGGACAGTTCCTGACATGGAAAAGAAATTCAAAAAGAAAAGGACTTCCTCTGTAGTATACAGCAGCTGATAAGTGCTGGAAGGATTAAGATTTTTTTTTTTATAGAAGTAATTTAGAAATCTGTTTGACTTTCTTGCACCAGTTGATTTAAAAAATAAATAAATAATTTTTTTTCCAGTGGAGTACCCCAGAAGCACTCTGGGATTTTTGTGTTTGTGTTTTTTTGGCTATTATCGGAGAACAATGTAGAGGTTCTTGTGCATGCCTTCTGCTTACCTATTTTTGCTGTCGTTACATGTAGGGGATAAACTCTTTTTTGGATGTAAATCCTTAACTGACCTTGGTTGCATAAAGCAGCCTATATTTTCACTAAATTCCTCTGGCTTTGGGTGGGGAGTTTGATTACTGCACCTAGTCATGTAATTAGGTTTCCAGCACTGGAAAAGTTCTGACACAAAATAAACTCCTGCTGTATAACCCCTTTTAAAGGGGTACTCTAGTACTCCAGGAGGCCGTGAACGTGATGTCATGGCCATGCCCCCTCGCAACATCACAACAAACCCCCTCCATTCATGTCTATGGGACACCCATAGACATGAATGGAGGGGAGTGGCCATGACATCACAACCACTGCCACAAGAATCCTGCGTTTGTTTAGTAGGCCAAGTGCTACGGGAGATCGCGGGGGGACCCAGCAGCAGGACCCCCACAATCATACATCTTATCCCTTTCTTTTGCACTTTGGGGGGGGGGGGATTATGGTAGCTCGCATTACCCCTTTTTTGTACTTAAACTGTGAGTGACTGCCGCTGTATACTGCTGAGTGTCGACACAAGAAAGAAACACCAGACAAAATGTTGGTATATATCTCCTTCTCAGCATACTGGTTAAGGAGCTGTCCCAAGGAGTTCTGTTTATTATACGGAAGAACATTGGTTTTTACATTTGATAAAAAGGGGAGGTTAGTTATCATGTCAAAATCATCATGTTATATTTTGATTGGTTATTTGAATATTGTGTCTGTGTATATTAGCATATTGACAGTGGCCCCTTGAAAAAGTGGGACAACGAAATGGCGTTGGGGCGCAGAGATACATATCTATATGGGTAAGCACAGTTGCACTTCCTTATGTTCCATCCATACATGCATCTGCACTTTGAGATCAGTATACTTGGCATTCGGCATTTGGGATCCGTAGTCAGAGCGACCTATTAGGATGCATTTCAATTTAAAGATACAGCATGTATCTGTGATATGTAGTTCTGACATTATATTGAATATTCTAGTGACAGGTAATCATGTGATATTACTATAAGTGCAATATTATATTTATTCTACTGCTTTTATCTCTGCTGCAGTCCGGAGTTTATCTCTGTCTTCACACCTTGTCTTAGATGTTGGGTTAGTATATTATATGTCTTAATAAAGATTGATACATTTTTATCAGTATCTTAGAGGAACTCTTTTTTGGTCTTTTTATGGACTATATAGTAGTATGTAGTATAGGTCAATGTTTCCCAACCAGAGGTGCCTCCAGCTGTTGCAAAACTACAACTCCCAGCATGTTGGACTATATAGTTGTATATAGTATAGGTCAGTGTTTCCCAACCAGGGGTGCCTCCAGCTGTTACTAACTACATCTCCCAGCATGTTGGACTATATAGTAGTATATATTATAAGTCAGTGTTTCCAAATCAGAGGTGCCTCCAGCAGTTGCAAAACTACAACTCCTAGCATGTTGGACTATATAGTAGTTTATAGAATAGGTCAGTGTTTCCCAACCAGGGGAGTCTCCAGCTGTTACTAACTACAACTCCCTGCATGTTGGACTATATAGTAGTATATAGTATAGGTCAGTGTTTCCAGACCAGAGGTGCCTCCAGCTGTTGCAAAACTACAGCTCCCTGAATGTTGGACTATATAGTAGTATATAGTATAGGTCAGTGTTTCCCAACCATGGGTGCCTCCAGCTGTTGCTAACTACAACTCCCAGCATGTTGGACTACATAGTAGTATATAGTATAGGTCAGTGTTTCCAGACCAGAGGTGCCTCCAGCTGTTGCAAAACTACAACTCCCAGCATGTTGGACTATATAGTAGTATATAGTATAGGTCAGTGTTTCCCAACCAGGGGTGTCTCCAGCTGTTACTAACTACAACTCCCTGCATGTTGGTTTATATAGTAGTATATAGTATAGGTCAATGTTTCCAAACCAGATGTGCCTCCAGCTGTTACTAACCACAACTCCCAGCATGTTGGACTATATAGTAGTATATAGTATAGGTCAATGTTTCCAAACCAGAGGTGCCTCCAGCTGTTACTAATTACAACTCCCAGCTTGTTGGACCATATAGTAGTATACAGTATAGGTCAGTGTTTCTAAACCCGAGGGGCCTCCAGCTGTTGCAAAACTACAACTCCCAGCATGTTGGACTATATAGTAGAATAAAATATAGGTCAGTGTTTCCAAACCAGAGGTGCCTCCAGCTGTTGCAAAACTACAACTTCCAGCATGTTGGACTATATAGTAGTATATAGTATAGGTCATTGTTTCCCAACCAGAGGTGCCTCCAGCTGTTGCAAAACTACAACTCCCAGCATGTTGGACTATATAGTAGTTTATAGTATAGGTCATTGTTTCCCAACCAGAGGTGTCTCCAGCTGTTGTAAAACTACAACTCCCAGCATGCCCGGACAGCCGTTGGCTGTCCGGGCATGCTGGGAATTGTAGCTTTGCAACAGCTGGAGGCTCTCTGGTTGGGAAACACTGGTATATAGTGTATGGTGCAACATTCCCGGAGTTGGAGGATTGGTTGGATAAATACCGGCCATTGCATTGCTGGCAAAATACCGTCTGTGCAGGTAAAATACCGAACCCTACCTGCGTGTGGATTTTCTGTAGGTCAAACAGCAGTATGCAAAACAAGGCAAAAAAAAAGACAAAACCCTTGTATACCGTATCTTAGACGTAAATCCAATCCAATCCAATCCTTAGACGTAAAGCTCGGCGAGAAAGAAGGATAGTTTGTATTTTATTAATAGTAATAATATCTTAAAATACGGCCTGGAAAAGACACTTTACTCTCCGCCATCACTTTGGTTGATGGGCACTGTAAAGAAGTGAGAAGCACAAGCCTGTAAAAATACAAGCGCACCGTGGGGACGTAAAGCAGCATAAAATTACCGTGTACTAAATGAGAATTTACCGGGGTATTTGTACGGGGAAGCGCAGAGTCGCGGTTCCACTGTGTGCGCCAAAAATGGGGCAATTTGTCTTGACGCGATAAGGCCGGCTCTGGAATCTACTTTGCAGGTAGATTTTTTTTTTATGGAAATAAATGAAGTCTAAGTAGCTATTGTGTAATTCTTTATTTTCGCCTAAAACGTACAGTGAATCTTTAGCGCAGAATTCCCTGCCGGTTTATAAACTTTCCAGATTCGGAAGCGGACGATTGTTTTGGGTGAGGTGAACCGAGGCCATAAGTCATCATGGAGGCTTGGGTAGAAATGAAAGAGCCGGAAAGGATTGGGGGGGGAGAGGGGTTGTAGGTCCTCATGTGTTGATTCGAGGGGGGGGGGTCTGAATCATTTTGGCCCCATCCTCTTTCCAAAATAATAGTTTGACCTTACGTAGAATGGGTGAACCTTTAAGAGGTACTCTGGTGGAAAACGTCTTTTTTTTTATTTTATTTTTTTAAATCAACTGGTGCCAGAAAGTAAAACAGATTTGTAAATTACTTCGATTGAAAAATTTTAATCCTTCCAGTACTTATTAGCTGCTGAATACTACAGAGGAAATTCTTTTCTTTTTGGAACACAGAGCTCTCTGCTGACATCTCTGTCCATTTACGAACTGAACAGAACAGCATATGTTTTCTATGGGGATTTTCTTCTACTCTGGACAGTTCCTAAAATGGACAGAGATGTCAGCAGAGAGCACCTAGACATCTTATCCCCTATCCAAAGGATCTCTGCAGTGGCACCCCAGACATCCGGTGTACAAAGCGAAACTTTGCTCTGTGCCGGATGACTGGAGATGCGGGGGAAGAGGCTCGTGAAGTCACGGCCATGCCCCTTCAATGCAAGTCTATGGGAGAGGGCGTGTCAGCCGTCACGCCCCCTCCCATCGGCTTGCATTGAGGGGGCGTGGCCATGACATCACAAGCCTCTGGCACTGCACCTGATGCTCTAAACGAATGCCGGTTGCTGCAGGGAGATCACGTCGGCAACCCCCCCCCCCCCCCCCCCCCCCGCGAGCAGACATCTTATCCCCTATCCTTTGCATAGGGGATAAGATGTCTAGGGGCAGAGTACCCCTTTAATCTCCACCCGCAACCCTTGTCCATGCCTACTTGGGCGATCACCCAAGATAGTGGCCCCAACCGGGTAATGGTCCATTCCTGACTTAGTCCAAGGAAATGGATGACAGTAGGTTCAAAGCCAGTAAAGCAGGGTCAGTACCAGGATGTCATGACAAGGTCCAAATTAGAAAGCAGAGGGTTGGTTAGAATAAGGTTTGAGGGTCAAAGTCTAGGAAAGTACATCAGTCCAAAATGAAAAGGCAGGATGGGTAATCCGGGTCATGAGCAAGGAGTCAGCTATACAATCAGCAAAGAACGCATGTGAGGAAATGGAGACCAATCACAGAATGGGGCATAGCTCTTCTCATTGAGAGCTCTGGCCCCAACGTTCCAAGACGTATTAGTCACTACAGTGATGGCCAGGTTGCCTAATCACCAGCTGAGCCGGAACACCATGGCGGCCGGTGATTGGCTGAGCGGGCCTTCACTGCAGAGACAAGAACATTTCAATAGCTGGGGGCAGGAACACTCAAGGTGAAGAGTCAAGCCACGTTCTAGTGATGATGGCGGGTCCTAGTGGTTGCCCCCCCCCCCCCCCAAATGATGCACTCATCCCATAATTCGTGAATAGGGGATACATTTTTTTAAATAAATGGGGTAACCTTTTAAGTGTTAATTTTTTTTATCTAAGAGCCGAGGAACGTGCTCTCGAATCACCCAAAGTGCAAGAAAAAGTGCAAATGTGTCACACTAAAAAAAAGTGCACAAAGGATGCGGTCTATCGCAAGCCCTTCTCTGATAGGTGAGAGGCCACCCAACAAACCTTACCCTTTGCCTCCGGACCAAAAGGTATTTGCAAGGTTCCAGGTTCGATGTCCCTTTTCGCCGAAGCTACTAAGGGACCACAAATGCTCCCGGCATCCCCCTTGGTGTTAGCCAAGGTATCTGCCTGCAGAGCCGATAACAGTCGGTACCCTGCCCTTGCAGGAGTACCCGGGGTGTTTGCAGGGAAGTGTGGAACCTAATGGCCACACACACCTCCCCTAGACCGCCAGGAGGGACACCCAGAAGGGCAACCGCATCCTAACAATCATGTGAACACAAAACACGCAAAAAGTGACACAGTGAGACAAAAATAAATAAGTGAATGTACTGCCCGGACATCAGGCCGGATCTATAAAAAAATTTATCTGATCCTAGCCGGAAGACCGGGAATCAAGAGGTGAGTGCCACAAGGTGAAGAGATTATGGTGCCCATGCTTCCACTCAGTGAGTTTCGGCACCTTGGAGTCACCAGTCCCCGAGGCACTAAAGTACCTAGGCTCTAGACCCTCTCAGCCTCATGGCGAGACCCGGAGGAAACAGGTCACATCGGGGCAGCCGTCGAGCTGATTCCTCAGAACCAGCCCCGGAACACCATGGTACACCTGCCCCCTACCATGCAGCACTCATCCCCACCAGTGTCGCCTGCCACCGGCATAAACCTGATAAGAACAGATACTACACTTGATCTTAGCCAAAAGGCGATACCCTTTTAAGTGTTTTTTTTTTTTTTTTAAAGAGCCGAGGCAATTGCTCTCTATCACCCAAAGTGCAAGAAAAAGTGCAAACGTGTCACACTAAAAAAATGTGCACAAAGGATGCGGTCTATCGCTAAGCCCTTCTCCGACAGGAGAGAGGCCCCCCAACAAACCTACCCTTCACCTCCGGGCCAAAAGGCACCTGCAAGGATCCAGGTTCGATGCCCCTTTTTGCCGAAGCTACTAAGGGGCCGAAAATGCTCCTGGCTTCAACCTAGGCGTTAGCCAAAGTATCAGCCAAGGAGCCGTATACTGATGGCATCCTGACCAAATCCAAGATGCCCAGGGGGTGCAGGGAGGTGAGGAACCAAAAGGCCACACACACCTCCCCTAGACCACCAGGAGGGACACCCAGAAGGGCTACCGCATCCTGCCAATCCTGTGTACAAAACAACACATAAAAGTGGCACAGTGACAAAACACAAAAAATAAATAAGTGGATAAGTGCAGATATATTGCCCGGTCATCTGGCCGGATCCTAGCCAGAAGGCTGGGATGCCAAGGGTGAGTGCCAAAGGTGAAGAGTAATGGTGCAGTGCGTTCACTCAGTGAGTTATAACACCCAGTGAGTTTTGGCACCTCACGGTCACCACTCCCTGAGGCACAGAAGTACCTCGGCTCTACACCCCTCTACCTCATGGTGAGACCCGGAGGAAACAGGTCACATCAGGGCAGCCGTCAAGCTGATTCCCCAGAACCAGCCCCGGAACGCCCCGGTACACCTGCCCACTCCATGCAGCACCCATCCCCACCAGCATGAAAATGATAAGAACAGATACTACACTTGATCTTAGCCAAAAGGCCGAGAAGCGATACCCTTTTAAGTGTTTAGCTACAGTAAATACCATTGGTATCCAGCAATAGTAGAACATTCCACTGGGAATTTTCCAACTGGCAACATTTTAAACATCACCATATAACTTATTGCCGTTCCCGTTTTTTGGGTCACCAATGCCAATCTCTCCAGAGTTATTTGAATTGGGAACCAAGTTGGCAATTCTTTTTGTGGTCTATGAAAAATTAGGAAACATATCAAATAGTCAAAGACAAAGTTATTTATAGTATTGGGAAACAACGGGGTGACCCTACTGTTCAAGATTTAAAAGGAATAGCAAAACCTGGCTACTCTCTTCTAAAAAACAAACAGCTTCACACCTGTCCATGTCTGGTATTACAGCTGAGCTGCATGGAAATAGAACTGATCCTGTAGACTGTTTTTTTGTTTTGTTTTGTTTAAAAAAAAAATCTACTTCAACATTCCTTTAAAGGGGCTCTCTTAAAAAGAAGAAAAAATACTTACCTAGCCCTGATCCCATTTAGGCTCTGACCCCCACCCCCTGATCTCCTCTCTTCCTCCTGCTTTCGAGGTGAGCATTTGTTGTAGGACCTGCCCCTTCAGGACCAGCCATTGATTGGCATGTGCTGCACCGAGCTCTTGTCTCTGAAGCGGGAAGCTGAAAAAAGATCGGGGGACAGGACTGTGCTGTGGCAGACCAGGGTTAGATAAGTATGAAAAGTTTATTTTCTATTCCCCCTACCACCCCTCCACAGCTGCATTTTTTTTTTTTTTTTTGAAACACTAAATAACCTCTTGAACAAATTAAATGAGAATTTTGAGATTTTTTTTTATTTGACTGTGCTTCAGGGGCTGTAAAGTTAGTGTAGTTCATAATATAGTGTCTGTACCTGTACCAGAATACAAAATGAGTGTTGTCTCAGGCTTTTCCCAAGTTTCATGCGAGACGGGACATTACATCTCTAGTCAGATGGTGAAAGGGAGCATGTCTGTGCTTCAATGGGTGGAGCGACGACTGGGTGGAAGGGAGATCATTCTCCACAGGGCTGCAGGAAATTGTTTCAAGCACAGCACACATGGAAGAAAACCTAGCTGTGCTGCAATGGGTGGGGTGGCTGATGTTTGGTAGGGTGAAAAGTGAAAAGTACAAACAAGGGATCCTGGGAATTGTAGTTGGAGGAGGGTACAGAAACAGGATTAGTCAGTTCACACAAACAAAGCAGCAGCCTTATGGGGGACTCAGGACATGGTCATTTACCACTAACACAAGCACAGTAACTTGGTCAACATGTCCATTACTTTTTGGCAGGTAAGTACTCAAGTCACGTTATGGTTGATAACCCCTTCAAGGTAAGTCCCCCCCCCCCCAACACACACACCTTCATGCAATACAAAATGTAAAGCTTGCCTGAGAGGACTTGTGCGATCCTTCCAATAATAAATGGCATTGTTGCACGTCTCTATGGCGAGTGTCGAGCTCTGGTGAGGCTTTTTGTTCTCCGCTCAAATGCAGTCATTATATTCTCGAGATTCAATTTACATAATTGAAGCGGTCCGACTAATTTTGCGAAAATTACGACTTTGTGAGAATAAAATAAGTTATACAGTAATTACGCGAGGGAAGCGAGGGCTTTGTGTCAAACATAATGAAATTAGGAGGTTGAAAAATTAAGAGCAATGGTCACTGAAGAGCGCGTGTCATTTTTAAACTTGGGAAGTGCGCGGCGCAAATAACTTTTTGCCGTTAATTACAGAGCGGGAGAACATTGCTCTCGAAGGTTCTAAGACAAACACAAGGAGTCGACTAATTTCCTTTTCTATTGAATTGTAATTTTCTTTTTCTTCTTCTTCTTGAGAAAATAGGACAAATTCACATTCAATGCCAAGTAAAGTCATTATATGATCGTGCAAGAAAATGGGAACTTATCCTGCCAGGTCCGCGGAAGTGTCTGGGGATCACAGGTAGAACATGAGACGTGCATGAGCTACAGCTGTCTACGGAGGAGGATAAAATAGATAGATATGAGAGATAGATAGGAGATAGATATATAGATAAGAGATAGATAGATAGATATGAGATATGAGATAGATAGGAGATAGATATATAGATAGATATGAGATAGATAGATAGATAGATATATAGATATGAGATAGATAGATAGATAGATATGAGATAGATAGATAGATAGATAGATATGAGATAGATAGATAGATATGAGATAGATAGAAATGAGATAGATAGATAGATAGATATGAGATAGAAAGATAAGAGATAGACAGATAGGAGTTAGATAGATATAGATAGATAGATAGATAGATAGATAGATAGATAGATAGATAGATAAAAATATCCCAGGAGAGCAGCACAACCAAAATAGTACTTCAGGTAGCTGGTGCACGCTGTGTAGGAGCCTTGGTTTGGGATCCCAATAAATAAATCCAAAGAAGCAGCAGCACACAAGGTATACGGTGCAAAAAAGTTTGTGGTTTTATTGCATCAGTGCAGACAGAGCAACGTTTCTGCGACCTCTTCGTCGCCTTTCCCGAGCATGAGAAAGGCGACGAAGAGGTCGCAGAAACGTTGCTCTGTCTGCACTGATGCAATAAAACCACAAACTTTTTTGCACCGTATACCTTGTGTGCTGCTGCTTCTTTGGATTTAGATAGATAAATAGATAGACAGATATGAGATAGATAGATAGATAGATATGAGATAGATAGATAGATATGAGATAGATAGATAGATGATAGATAGATATGAGATATATAGATAGATAGATATGAGATAGATAGATATGAGATAGATAGATATGAGATAGATAGATAGATATGAGATAGATAGATAGATATGAGATAGATAGATAGATATGAGATAGATAGATATGAGATAGATAGATAGATAGATATGAGATAGATAGATAGATAGATATGAGATAGATAGATAGATATGAGATAGATAGATAGATAGATAGATAGATATGAGATAGATAGATAGGAGATAGATAGATATGAGATAGATAGATCGATAGATTCATACTACAGAATCTCCTTCTCTCATTGGTAGTGTGAATGATGCAGCAGTAAAACAATGGGCGGCTGCTGCACTGGATTTTGCTTAACGAAATGAAGGGTGAATGAAACTTTATTTCCTGACATCACTCATCAGATGTAAATAATACCTAAATAAATAGTTAAACATCATAAGAAGTCCACGTTACATTTCCCTCTATGGGTCTGAAGCTGATAGGGAACTATAACACCCGCCCGTAGTTTAGCGTCATCTGGCAGCCCTCGCTTTAATCCACTTATACCCGACAATTTTTTGGGTTGAAACGTTATAATTAAAGCAGCCAAACTTGCATCGGTGACATTGTCGTAACATCCCGTACGGAGAGAGAACAGGTGGTGATCACAGCGGCGCTGCGTCTATTCTCCTGCCAGGTATCTTCATTAGAAGAGACCACCGGTGAGGAGGGACCCCCAGGACCCCCAGCACTAGACTCAATTACCATGAATGAGGGACATGTGAGACGGGGCAACCCCCTGCATGTAAACCAAGGCGAGGACCGGCTATATGGCTGTATGGAGGCCGGGGAGGATTCTACCATCCCGATGATGAATTACAGCTCATGTATATAGCAGTGCGCCGCTTATTTATACTCCATAGTCCTAATCTCATAATCTAGTTAGCTGAGAACTAGTCTATTTACTCCAACTGGGAGAGATTCCGCCGCCGCAGGACTTCGGCCTATTTATTGAATTATTCCAGGCACATACGGTTTAGTTTGATGTAGAGTCACAAAGTTTATATACAGATTTAACGAACATTAAAAGTCGAGTAATACTTGAATAATGACTTAATTAAAATGCACACTGGACTGCGTTTTCCAACATGGAGTCCATACTAGATTTGGGGGATTGCAAAAAATTGACAGTAAAAAAAACAATCAAATATTTCAATTAAACTCCCTAAATTTTAAGTCCCTTAATTTTAAGTCCCTCTCACTTTTATACTTACACTCCCTTGTATACTTCACACTCTTGTATACAGACACACAATCACTGGCTCAGACAATCGCTTAGTGTACCTTCTTTTATAATGTAAAAAGAAATAGTAGCTTGCACTCACCGTCCTTGTAGCTAATTTACGACACGAGCATTCTGTGCAGCAGGGAGATGTTATGATGCAGGTACTCAGAGGCTAACTGCCGTTTTCACACACAGCCGTGTGCTTCTTCCGGCCTCAATTGAGGCCGGAAGAAGCACACGTCTGTGTGCGAAAACGGTTGTTGGCCTCTGAGCGCCTGCATCAGAATGTCTCCCTGCTGCACAGAATGCTCGTGTCGTAAATTAGCTACAAGGACAGCAGCTAATAAGTACTGGAAGGATTAAGATTTTTTAATAGAAGTAATTTACAAATTTGTTTAACTTTCCGGCACCAGTTGATTTAAAAAAATAAGTTTTCCACCGGAGTACCCCTTTAATGATCTTAAACGTGTAGTTCATACAAGACGACAAAGACTTTACATGACCTGGAGGCATTTTGCCAAGACAAATGGGCAGTCCTACCATCTGCAAGAATTCGGGGGACTCTAGACAGCCATAACAGAAGACCGCACGCTGCTGTTCATGCTAAAGGGGGCCACACACGCACATAGCATAAAAGACCAAGGGGGTCATTTATTTATTTTAATTTGTTGCCATGTTTTGTTTTACTATTGTGCCGTTCTGTCACCACCTACAGCCCAATATGAATCCCATAAAAAATAAACATGTTTTGCTGCCCACTCATGAAAAAAAATTCATATATTACCGATTCTCCAAGGGTATGCAAACTTTTGAGTGCAACTGTTACAAAAAAAATAAAGTGTATCAGATGGTTCTTTTTGGGTCTATAGTTTGATGCACTTAGCGCCGACCTGCAACATCTGCTTCGGGGGCCATTTCCGTCTAACTGAGTCATTTGAAATAAAATTGCTGTAGGGGAACAATCTGGAGGAGCGGGGAAATAAACGCTGCATTTAGCCGGAGAGCTGCCGGTGAGCTCAGACCGCCACAGTATTTGGTTGTCAACCATTAGTCTCCTCCAACCACGTCCCGTGATATCTGGAAATAAATGGGGGGGAAATGATCTGACATTCACCGAGGACCTTCAACGGCGTAAGCGAAAGATGGCACCATGTGTGTTGTAAGATTTTACTCGGGAATAGTGTAAAACGGGGGCATTTGTGTATTACAAGAAGGGAAGGACCAAGCTAAAAAAAAAAAAAAAAAAATCTGGAGTAAAATTTTTTTGTTGTTGTTTTGGTGACAAACTATACTAAAATAAAATAGAAATAAATAAATAAATAAAGGGCAAAAAAGCTGAATCTGGAGTAACTTTTTTTTTTTTTTTTTTTTGGTACCAAACTATACTAAAATAAAATAGAAATAAAAAAAAATAAATGGATAAATAAAAAAAAAGTGCAAAAAAGCTAAATCTGGAGTAACTTTTTTTTGGTTGTTTTGGTATCAAACTATACTAAAATAAAATAGAAATAGAAAATAAAAAAAAACAAATTAAGTGCAAAAAAGTTAAATCTGGAGTAACTTTTTTGTTGTTGTTGTTTTGGTACCAAACTATACTAAAAATAGAAATAAATAAATAAATAAAAAAAAACTGCAAAAAAGCTAAATCTGGAGTAACTTTTGTTGTTGTTGTTTTGGTACCAAACTTTACTAAAATAAAATAGAAATGAAAAAATTTATTTATAAATAAATAAAGTGCAAAAAAGCTATATCTGGAGTAACTTTTTGTTGTTGTTTTGGTACCAAACTATACTAAAATAAAATTGAAAAAAAATAAATAAATAAATTGAAAAAAAAGTGCAAATAAGCAAAATCTGGAGTAACTTTTTTTTTTAAATATTCTAACCCCCACTTATCAGGAAGTGATGGTATATCCCAATGATATGGCATCATGTATTCTAACCCCCACTTATCAGGAAGAGATGGTATATCCCAATGATATGGCATCATGTATTCTAACCCCCACTGATCAGAAAGTGATGGTAAAACCCAACGATATCATGTATTTTGACCACAGCCTTTGGGAGTTGTAGTTTTACAAAAGCTGGAGGCACCCTGGTTGGGAAACACTATAATACAGGGTTGAACCACTCCAGCCACGTGATACTACATTCTTCATCTACACTTCAGTTTACATACACAACCCTATTTCTGGCGTCACGAACGGGATAATTTTTTGGCACATCTAAAGTCTGTTAGATGACCCCACACGCCATATCTACTGTTAACCCCGATGTACACCACAGCTGCATGCAGATGGATCTATAGGCCCGGTGCGGGGCCCTAGTAGGCTCCACATATGGGTTTGCCGTGTTCACGAGCCCTTACGTTGATGTTCCAAAGATGTTACAAAGCAGAGACATTTACAACACTTGCCAGTCGATTCAGCAATATTAACGGCAGATTAATCATGTTTAATAAATGAAGTAATTATTACCGCCATCTAGTAAACCCTTCATTTAATAAAGGAGAGGGGAGAAGAGTAAACACACTTGACATTCGGTGTAATTTGTCGCTGCACCTCGCGTGCGCGTCCTCGTATCCGGGCTAATTTGTGACCACTTTGAGTAAAATAATTTGGTAATTACCACGAGAGGAGGATGATACACAAGCCGGCGTGATTTAGATTGTGACACTATGGGCGCCCGATAACATTACGGACTTCATTTATAAGGATCAGAGAAGAGAGCGGGGACGACCCCCACGGCAACCGATTCCTAATTGAAGGAGACAGACAGGGGGGCAGTTTAGAAAGTGCCCCCATAATGGCTCCCCACTGGTTTGCCAACCAACTTGGTGTCTTAGATGGTGACAGTCCCTTTTGTACAGCCAGTACGAAGTGCTATTATCTTTAAAGGGGTACTCCACTGGAATACATTATTTTTTTTAAATCAACTGGCGCCAGAAAGTTAAACAGATTTGTAAAGTATTTCTATTTAAATATCTTAACCCTTCCAGTACTTATCAGCTGCTGTATACTCCAGAGGAAGTTCTTTTCTTTTTGAATTTCCTTTCTGTCTGACCACAGTGCTCTCTGCTGACACCTCTGTCCATGTCCGGAACTGTCCAGAGCAGGAGAGGTTTGCTATGGAGAGTTGCTCCTACTCTGGACAGTTCCTAAAATAGACAGAGGTGGCAGCCAAGAGCACTATGGTCAAACAGAAAAGAAATTCAAAAAGAAAAGAACTTACAGCAGCTGATAAGTATTGGAAGGATTAAGATTTTTTAATAGAAGTAATTTACAAATCTGTTTAACGTTCTGGCACCAGTTGATAAAAACGTGTGTTTTTTTTCCAGCGGAGTACCCCTTTAACCCACCAGCAGTTTTGAAATGTTATGTTTTGGGGGTTCAGTACAGTACTAGTGTTGCTCACGAATATTCGTAATTCGAATATTATTCGCGAATATCGCATATTCGCGAATTCGCGAATTTCGCGAATATAGCGCTATATATTCGTAATTACGAATATTCGTTTTTTTTTTTTTTTTTTTTTTTTTTTTTTCACAGTACACATCACAGTGATCATCCCTCTCTGCTTCCAGCTTGTGTGGTGTAAAGAAGGCTGTAATACTACTGTGTGAGACTGGCGCGCGAAAATTCGCATATGCGAAAATTAGCACATGCGAATTTTCACATATGCGCATTTTCGCGTATGTTAATTTTGTATATGCTAATATGCACATATGATAGTTTTCGCATACGCGAATGTTCGCATATGCGAAAATAAAACGGGAATATAACGACTATGCGAATATTCGCGAATATATGACGAATATTCGTCCATATATTCGCGAATATTCGCGAATTCGAATATGGCCTATGCCGCTCAACACTACTCGTTAAGTACCGTATTTTTCGTCATATAAGACGCTCCAGCATAAAAGACGCACCTAATTTTATAGGATAAAAATCTAAATCTAAAAAATAAGCAAATACAATGTAAATTATAGGACAGTGATCTTCAAGCTGCGGACCTTCAGATGTTGCAAAATTACAACTCCCAGCATGCTGGGAGATGTAGTTTTGCAACATCTGGAGGTCCGCAGGTTGAAGACCACTGGTATAGGAGGTAGTACTCACGTGTCCTCGCCGCTCCGGACCCGTCACCGCTCATCACCGCTGCCCTGGATGTCGCCCTCCATCACTGTCGCTGCGTCCCCGGGGTGTCCCCGTTGCTCCGGAACGTCTCTGCTGTGCGGTATCCTCGCTCTCCGTCACCGCCATGACGTCGCTACGCACACCGCTCCTATTCGATGACGGGACAGCGTGCGCGGCGACGTGATGACGACGAAGGAGAGCGCCGGCCATGCAGGGGATCCCGGCACGGAGCAGACACTGAGGAGGCAGGTATGGTCCCTCCCGGTGTCCTGTAAGCTGTAGTGTTGCTCGCGAATATTCGCAATTCGAATATTATTCGCGAATATCGCATATTCGCGAATTCGCGAATTTCGCGAATATAGCGCTATATATTCGTAATTACGAATATTCGTTTTTTTTTTTTTTTTTTTTTCTTCACAGTACACATCACAGTGATCACCCCTCTCTGCTTCCAGCTTGTGTGGTGTAAAGAAGGCTGTAATACTACTGTGTGAGACTGGCGTGCGTAAATTCGCATATGCGAAATTTAGCATATGCTAATTTTCGCATATGCGAATTTCCACAAATGCTAATTTTCGTATGCGCGAAAATAAAACGAGGATTATAGCGAATATTCGCGAATATATGACGAATATTCGTCCATATATTCGCGAATATTCGCGAATTCGAATATGGCCTATGCCGCTCAACACTATACAGTACCAGCTACCATAGAACACAGCATATAACCCCATCAAGACGGAAAGCGCCCTCCATGATGACCATATGTCTCCGAAAGTCTTTACTAAGTCCATACATGTCACTCCTTCCACAGACACAACAATGTGGAGAGAGGTTGTCCTAGTCCTGCTAATAATCCACTATCTGACCCTATTCCTGGTAATAGCTGAGAATGGAAGCCGGCAGGTGGATTCATACAGGTTACAGCTCCGCATCCGCACATCAACATCATTTTCTATATTTATACTGCCACCTTAAGGATGAAACTTATATATAGTGTCCATGATAGATAGATAGATAGATAGATAGATAGATATGAGATAGATAGATAGATAGATAGATAGATAGATATGAGATAGATAGATAGATAGATAGATATATATATATGAGATAGATAGATAGATAGATAGATAGATGTGAGATAGATATAGATAGATATGAGATAGATAGATAGATATGAGATAGATATGAGATGGATAGATAGATATGAGATAGATAGATAGATATGAGATAGATAGATATGAGATAGATAGATAGATAGATAGATAGATATGAGATAGATATGAGATAGATAGATAGATAGATAGATAGATAGATAGATAGATAGATAGATATGAGATAGATATGAGATGGATAGATAGATATGAAATAGATAGATAGATATGAGATAGATAGATAGATAGATAGATAGATAGATAGATAGATAGATAGATAGATAGATAGATATGAGATAGATATGAGATAGATAGATAGATATGAGATCGATAGATAGATGTGAGATAGATAGATAGATATGAGATAGATAGAGAGATATGAGATAGATAGATATGAGATAGATAGATAGATATAAGATAGATAGATAGATAGATAGATATGAGATAGATAGATAGATAGATATGAGATAGATATGAGATAGATAGATATGAGATAGATAGATAGATAGATAGATAGATATGAGATAGATATGAGATAGATAGATAGATATGAGATAGATAGATAGATAGATAGATAGATAGATAGATAGATAGATAGATAGATATGAGATAGATAGATAGATAGATATGAGATAGATAGATATGAGATCGATAGATAGATGTGAGATAGATAGATAGATATGAGATAGATAGAGAGATATGAGATAGATAGATAGATAGATAGATATAAGATAGATAGATAGATAGATAGATAGATAGATAGATAGATATGAGATAGATATAGATCCTCTTGCATCTAAACACAACCTCCTGAACCTATTCAGGTCCTGCAGAGAATATAAATGAAGTGGACATTCCCTCCAGTTCTCACAGTGCACATCTCTTACTTCCCCAGAGTTCTCCTTTAAGACAGTGAGAGCCCCAATGCAGTGAAGAGGTTAACCGGAGAAGCGCGGCGGCTGCATGTTAATTGTATTGGACTCATAAGTATGTAGATGATACTGGGAATGGGAAATCAATTCTGTGTGGGTTTTGCTAAACAAGTTAGAAGATCATTTAGAAGAAAAATCTAAGGGTCAAGTGAGCGGTCCCACCCCTAATCACATTGTACAGTAATGATGAGCAAAGGGCTTAGTCACTGACTAACCGGGAAGAGTCCAGAGACAGAACATGGTACAAAAGGGGCATTAGTCACAGGCAAGTAACAGCAGCGCAACGGGCAAGCGGATGAAGGGTATCACAAGTGGTATAGTACAGTGTTTCCAAAGCAGGGTGCCTCCAGCTGTCACAAAACTCTGTACATATGTGGTGGCACAGTACAGGAGTTGCACCTCTGTACCCTTGTTTTTTATTCCTCAGACCTAAGAAGGACAATCGGTATCAATGCCCCAGGAACTGTTGGTATCACTAGGCCCAGTGGCCACTGTAATGTCGTCCGCCCTCTAGGACTGGGCTCCAAGGACAGCTGTATTTAAGAGGGGGAGTTTGTGGTGGCCCAGTAAAGGAGGTGCACCCCTGTATCCTTGCTGCTCTGTCAGGCAGCCTCCATACAGTGACCCCTGCCCCCCCCCCCCCCTGCACCTGTACCCTATGTATATTCCTAAGTGCCTGTGTTGTATAGTGTATTGCATATAAAATGTGTTATGCCTTTAAGACCTGTTGTCATGTGATTGTAACCCAGGAAGGTACCAGTGTCATGTGACCTACAGGGTGACCTATGGGACCCCTCAGAGTCTTTCCCATATAATCCCTGGGCGGAGCCTCTGCTCTTTCTCTTCCTGAGTTGCAGTAAGGTCAAGTCCTGTACGGGCGCATTCACATCACGATTTTACCATCCTACTTTTTCTCGTGATTTTCTACCTTCAAATCGTACAAATCTTTATTCCAAGTCGTATCCATTGACTTCCATTCCGTAATCATAGCCAACACATGCATCAGTTTTAATCCGCATCCGAATTTGCACGATTTTAGATCGGGGAGTAAAATCATGGTTGACCACGATTTTTCACCCAGATTCAAAATTGGGTCGAAATCGTGTCCGATTTTTTATTATTATTATGGTCTCTGTAAATCGTATTGAATCATGTGACTGTGCGATTTCATCAGATTTATCGCACAATATTTATTTTCACATATGCGCAGTAGCGTCTTTAAATAAACTTTATTGTCCTTGACATACATATAATTTTACAAACATGATCAGATTTTTTTGTGAAAAACCACGCAGCCACGGATCTTAAAGTCCAGTACCCCACAGGTCAAGTCAAAGCCTGGTAAGCTACAGAAGGGGTGAAGTCAGTCAATGTCTGCCATAGTCAAGTCAGTCCAAGTCAAGTCTGACTTCAGTCAGTGTATCTCTGCAGCAAATTGTCCCAGTCCACCGAAAGTCCCAGCAAACCCTGAGGTCTCTGAAGTCACTAGTCACATCCGTGGTCCTAGCCAAGCTGTATAGACTGTTACATCTGTCTGACTCAGTAAAGCTGCAGTTGTTCCGTAACTTGGCGTCGGAGTCATTATTTGCCCCCGCGCCTAGCCCAGGATCCAGCGGTATTCCTTCGGGTGGTGTTAAGGATAAACCACGCCCTGGCGTCACGAACACAAGGTAGTTAATGCCAATCCTCCCCTAAGGTAATTCCACCTGCCCTCATCACACCCTCACCACACATAGTTTCACCCTAGGACCTTAAAGGGGTACTCCGGTGGAAAACATTGTTTTTTTTTTTTTTTTTTTTTAAATCAACTAGTGCCAGAAAGTTAAACCGACCTGTAAATTACTTCTATTAGAAATTCTTTACCCTTCCAGTACTTTTTAGCAGCTATATGTTCCAGAGGAAATTCTTTTCTTTTTTAATTTTTTTTTTCTGTCTTGACCACAGTGCTCTCTGCTGACACCTCTGTCCGTATCAGGAACTGTCCAGAGCAGACCTATGCTGCTCTGGACAGTTCCTGATACGGGCATCAGGTGTCAGCAGAGAGCACTGTGGTCAAGACAAAAAAAAAAAAAAAGAAATTAAAAAAGAAAAGACTTTCCTCTGTAGCATACAGCTGCTTAAAAGTACTGGAAGGGTAAAGATTTTTTAATAAAAGTCATTTACAAATCTGTTTAACTTTCTGGCACCAGTTGATTTAAAGAAATAAATAAAATGTTTTCCACCGGAGTACCCCTTTAATGTGCTTCAAACTGCAGAATCTAAAGCAGAGTTTCCCAACCCGGGTGCCTCCAGCTGTTGCAAAACTACAAACCCCAGCATGCCCGGACAGCCAAAGGCTTTGTACAAAAGGCCCCGAGACTCACCTTAGGACCTTAATGGGCTTCTGGCCAGGCCCAGGACAAAGTCAAATGCAGTGTTTCCCAACTAAGGTGCCTCCAGCTGTTGCAAAACTACAACCCCCATCATGCCCGGACAGCCAAAGGCTTTGTACAGGAGCCCCATAGATTCACCTTAGGACCTTATTGGGCCTCTAGTCATGCCTAGTACAAAGTCAAATGCAGTGTTTCCCAACCAAGGTGCCTCCAGCTGTTGCAAAACTACAACCCCCAGATTGCCCGGACAGCCTTCGGCTGTCCGAGGATGCTGGGAGTTGTAGTTTTGCGGCAGCTAGGGGCACCCTGGTTGGGATACACTGGTCTAGTAGCATCTAAAGGCGACCTATCACCAGAACCTATTGTTCCTTCTATGATCCCGGTGCAGCAAGTATCCAGCCATAGTCGGGAATGGGACACAGAAAAGTCAAGTATGGGTGATCCTCTGCCGAGGAAGCGGATCGACAGGCAACCGGTGATAAACCAAATTATAGGGACCGGCCACAAACAGATGAAGGTCATAAGTGTCTTTATTGTTACAAAACCGTAGACAACGGATTTCGAGGGGTTATGTGATCTTTGCCCTCATGTTTATGTCACGATGCCGGCTGGCAGGTAGTGGATCCTCTGTGCCAGAGAGGGATTGGCGTGGACCGTGCTAGTGGACCGGTTCTAAGCCACTACTGGTTTTCACCAGAGCCCGCCGCAAAGCGGGATGGTCTTGCTGCGGCGGTAGTGACCAGGTCGTATCCACTAGCAACGGCTCACCTCTCTGGCTGCTGAAGATAGGCGCGGTACAAGGGAGTAGGCAGAAGCAAGGTCGGACGTAGCAGAAGGTCGGGGCAGGCAGCAAGGATCGTAGTCAGGGGCAACGGCAGAAGGTCTGGAACACAGGCTAGGAACACACAAGGAACGCTTTCACTGGCACAATGGCAACAAGATCCGGCAAGGGAGTGCAGGGGAAGTGAGGTGATATAGGGAAGTGCACAGGTGAACACACTAATTGGAACCACTGCGCCAATCAGCGGCGCAGTGGCCCTTTAAATCGCAGAGACCCGGCGCGCGCGCGCCCTAGGGAGCGGGGCCGCGCGCGCCGGGACAGAACAGACGGAGAGCGAGTCAGGTAGGGGAGCCGGGGTGCGCATCGCGAGCGGGCGCTACCCGCATCGCGAATCGCATCCCGGCTGGCAGCGGAATCGCAGCGCCCCGGGTCAGAGGACGTGACCGGAGCGCTGCAGCGGGGGGAGTGAAGCGAGCGCTCCGGGGAGGAGCGGGGACCCGGAGCGCTCGGCGTAACAGTACCCCCCCCCTTGGGTCTCCCCCTCTTCTTAGAGCCTGAGAACCTGAGGAGCAGACTTTTGTCTAGGATGTTGTCCTCAGGTTCCCAGGATCTCTCTTCAGGACCACAACCCTCCCAGTCCACTAAAAAAAAATTTTTCCCTCTGACCTTTTTGGCAGCTAAGATTTCTTTGACCGAGAAGATGTCCGAGGAGCCGGAAACAGGAGTGGGAGGAACAGATTTGGGAGAAAAACGGTTGAGGATGAGTGGTTTGAGAAGAGAGACGTGAAAGGCATTAGGGATACGAAGAGAAGGAGGAAGAAGAAGTTTATAAGAGACAGGATTAATTTGACACAAAATTTTGAAAGGACCAAGATAGCGTGGTCCCAACTTGTAGCTAGGGACACGGAAGCGGACATATTTAGCGGAGAGCCATACCTTGTCTCCAGGGGAAAAAACGGGAGGGGCTCTTCTTTTCTTATCCGCGAACTTCTTCATGCGTGATGAAGCCTGTAAGAGAGAATTTTGGGTCTCTCTCCATATGATGGAAAGGTCACGAGAAATTTCATCCACAGCGGGCAGACCAGAGGGCAAGGGAGTAGGGAGGGGGGGAAGAGGGTGACGGCCGTACACCACGAAAAATGGGGATTTGGAGGAAGACTCAGAGACCCTGAAGTTATACGAGAATTCGGCCCATGGGAGGAGATCTGCCCAGTCATCCTGGCGGGAGGAAACAAAATGTCGCAAATAATCACCCAAGATCTGGTTAATTCTTTCTACTTGTCCATTGGACTGGGGATGATATGCAGAAGAAAAATTTAATTTAATCTTGAGTTGTTTACAGAGAGCCCTCCAGAATTTAGACACGAATTGGACGCCTCTATCCGAGACAATCTGCGTAGGCAACCCGTGAAGACGAAAAATGTGTACAAAAAATTGTTTAGCCAACTGAGGCGCAGAAGGAAGACCAGGAAGAGGGATGAAATGTGCCATTTTGGAGAATCGATCAACGACCACCCAAATAACAGTGTTGCCACGGGAAGGGGGTAAATCAGTAATAAAATCCATACCAATCAGAGACCAAGGCTGTTCGGGGACAGGCAGAGGATGAAGAAAACCAGCGGGCTTCTGGCGAGGAGTCTTATCCCGGGCACAGATAGTGCAGGCTCGCACAAAGTCCACAACATCCGTCTCCAGAGTCGGCCACCAATAGAAGCGGGAGATGAGTTGCACAGATTTCTTGATACCCGCATGACCTGCGAGATGGGAGGAGTGACCCCATTTGAGGATTCCGAGGCGTTGGCGAGGAGAAACAAAGGTCTTTCCTGGAGGAGTCTGCCTGATGGAGGCAGGAGAAGTGGAGATCAGGCAGTCAGGTGGAATGATGTGTTGCGGAGAGAGTTCAACTTCTGAGGCATCCGAGGAACGAGAGAGAGCATCGGCCCTAATGTTCTTATCGGCAGGACGAAAGTGAATCTCAAAATTAAATCGGGCAAAGAACAGAGACCACCGGGCCTGGCGAGGATTCAGCCGTTGGGCAGACTGGAGGTAGGAGAGGTTCTTGTGGTCGGTGTAGATAATAACAGGAGAACTTGATCCCTCCAACAGATGCCTCCATTCCTCAAGTGCTAATTTAATGGCTAGAAGCTCTCGATCCCCGATGGAGTAGTTCCTCTCCGCTGGAGAGAAGGTCCTAGAGAAAAAACCACAAGTGACAGCATGCCCGGAAGAATTTTTTTGTAGAAGAACAGCTCCAGCTCCCACTGAGGAGGCATCAACCTCCAATAGGAAGGGTTTGGAAGGGTCAGGTCTGGAGAGGACGGGAGCCGAAGAAAAGGCAGACTTGAGTCGTTTAAAGGCGTCTTCTGCTTGAGGAGGCCAGGACTTGGGATCAGCATTTTTTTTGGTTAAAGCCACGATAGGAGCCACAATGGTAGAAAAATGTGGAATAAATTGCCTGTAATAATTGGCGAACCCCAAAAAGCGTTGGATAGCACGGAGTCCGGAGGGGCGTGGCCAATCTAAGACGGCAGAAAGTTTGTCTGGATCCATCTGTAGTCCCTGGCCAGAGACCAAATATCCTAGAAAAGGAAGAGATTGGCATTCAAACAGACATTTCTCAATTTTGGCATAGAGTTGGTTGTCACGAAGTCTCTGAAGAACCATACGGACATGCTGGCGGTGTTCTTCTAGATTGGCAGAAAAAATTAGGATATCGTCCAGATATACAACAACACAAGAGTATAACAGATCACGAAAAATTTCATTGACAAAGTCTTGGAAGACGGCAGGGGCGTTGCACAGGCCAAAGGGCATGACCAGATACTCAAAGTGTCCATCTCTGGTGTTAAATGCCGTTTTCCACTCGTCCCCCTCTCTGATGCGGATGAGGTTATAGGCGCCTCTTAAGTCCAATTTAGTAAAGATGTGGGCACCTTGGAGGCGATCAAAGAGTTCAGAGATGAGGGGTAAGGGGTAGCGGTTCTTAACCGTGATTTTATTAAGACCGCGGTAGTCAATGCAAGGACGTAGGGAGCCATCTTTTTTGGACACAAAGAAAAATCCGGCTCCGGCAGGAGAGGAGGATTTACGGATAAAGCCCTTTTTAAGATTCTCCTGGACGTATTCGGACATGGCAAGAGTCTCTGGGGCAGAGAGAGGATAAATTCTGCCCCGGGGTGGAGTAGTGCCCGGGAGGAGGTCGATAGGGCAATCATAAGGCCTGTGAGGAGGTAGAGTCTCAGCTTGTTTTTTGCAGAAAACATCCGCGAAGTCCATATAGGCCTTAGGGAGACCGGTTACTGGAGGAACCACAGAGTTACGGCAAGGGTTACTGGGAACCGGTTTTAGACAGTTCTTGGAACAAGAGGACCCCCAACTCTTGATCTCCCCAGTGGACCAATCCAGGGTTGGGGAATGAAGTTGAAGCCAGGGAAGTCCAAGGAGAATTTCCGAGGTGCAATTGGGGAGGACCAAAAGTTCAATCCTCTCATGATGAGATCCGATGCTCATAAGAAGGGGCTCCGTGCGGAAACGTATGGTACAGTCCAATCTTTCATTATTTACACAATTGATGTAGAGGGGTCTGGCGAGACTGGTCACGGGGATGTTGAACCTGTTGACGAGAGAGGCCAAAATAAAATTTCCTGCAGATCCAGAGTCCAAGAAGGCCACTGTAGAGAAGGAGAAGGCAGAGGCAGACATCCGCACAGGCACAGTAAGACGTGGAGAAGCAGAGTAGACATCAAGGACTGTCTCACCTTTGTGCGGAGTCAGCGTACGTCTTTCCAGGCGGGGAGGACGGATAGGACAATCCCTCAGGAAGTGTTCGGTACTAGCACAGTACAGGCAGAGGTTCTCCATACGGCGTCGTGTCCTCTCTTGAGGTGTCAGGCGAGACCGGTCGACCTGCATAGCCTCCACGGCGGGAGGCACAGGAACAGATTGCAGGGGACCAGAGGAGAGAGGAGCCGAGGAGAAGAAACGCCTCGTGCGAACAGAGTCCATATCTTGGCGGAGTTCCTGACGCCTTTCGGAAAAACGCATGTCAATGCGAGTGGCTAGGTGAATAAGTTCATGTAGATTAGCAGGAATTTCTCGTGCGGCCAGAACATCTTTAATGTTGCTGGATAGGCCTTTTTTGAAGGTCGCGCAGAGGGCCTCATTATTCCAGGACAATTCTGAAGCAAGAGTACGGAATTGTACGGCATACTCGCCAACGGAAGAATTACCCTGGACCAGGTTCAACAGGGCAGTCTCAGCAGAAGAGGCTCGGGCAGGTTCCTCAAAGACACTTCGGATTTCCGAGAAGAAGGAGTGTACAGAGGCAGTGACGGGGTCATTGCGGTCCCAGAGCGGTGTGGCCCATGACAGGGCTTTTCCGGACAGAAGGCTGACTACGAAAGCCACCTTAGACCTTTCAGTGGGAAACAGGTCCGACATCATCTCCAGATGCAGGGAACATTGGGAAAGAAAGCCACGGCAAAACTTAGAGTCCCCATCAAATTTATCCGGCAAGGATAAGCGTATCCCAGGAGCGGCCACTCGCTGCGGAGGAGGTGCAGGAGCTGGCGGAGGAGATGACTGCTGAAGCTGTGGTAGTAACTGTTGTAGCATAACGGTCAGTTGAGACAGCTGTTGGCCTTGTTGCGCTATCTGTTGTGACTGCTGGGCGACCACCGTGGTGAGGTCAGCGACAACTGGCAGAGGAACTTCAGCGGGATCCATGGCCGGATCTACTGTCACGATGCCGGCTGGCAGGTAGTGGATCCTCTGTGCCAGAGAGGGATTGGCGTGGACCGTGCTAGTGGACCGGTTCTAAGCCACTACTGGTTTTCACCAGAGCCCGCCGCAAAGCGGGATGGTCTTGCTGCGGCGGTAGTGACCAGGTCGTATCCACTAGCAACGGCTCACCTCTCTGGCTGCTGAAGATAGGCGCGGTACAAGGGAGTAGGCAGAAGCAAGGTCGGACGTAGCAGAAGGTCGGGGCAGGCAGCAAGGATCGTAGTCAGGGGCAACGGCAGAAGGTCTGGAACACAGGCTAGGAACACACAAGGAACGCTTTCACTGGCACAATGGCAACAAGATCCGGCAAGGGAGTGCAGGGGAAGTGAGGTGATATAGGGAAGTGCACAGGTGAACACACTAATTGGAACCACTGCGCCAATCAGCGGCGCAGTGGCCCTTTAAATCGCAGAGACCCGGCGCGCGCGCGCCCTAGGGAGCGGGGCCGCGCGCGCCGGGACAGAACAGACGGAGAGCGAGTCAGGTAGGGGAGCCGGGGTGCGCATCGCGAGCGGGCGCTACCCGCATCGCGAATCGCATCCCGGCTGGCAGCGGAATCGCAGCGCCCCGGGTCAGAGGACGTGACCGGAGCGCTGCAGCGGGGGGAGTGAAGCGAGCGCTCCGGGGAGGAGCGGGGACCCGGAGCGCTCGGCGTAACAGTTTATTTTTGGCAGCATACAAAGTGAGTGTCGTCTTGGGCTTTTCCCAGGTTGTAGTGCAGCCCGAGACATTACATCACTAGTCAGGTGTTGAAAAGGAGCTTGTATGATGTCCCAGTACGGGATATGTTCCTACAGTCCTGTCTGGTTGAGTCCCTGTACGTCCTTAGTGTTCCCCTATAGGTTGTATATTTAGTGTAAAGGACCTTTGATATGGTCACATGATTTTCGGTCACATGATTTTTAGTCACATGATAATGGTTGTCACATGTTTAAGTCATATGTTTGTTACCCAGAGAGCACCAGGGGACCAGATGACCCGCAGTTGACCTATGGGCTCTTTGCTTTGCTCTATTATAGTCAGTGTGGCTGCGCTAAAGTCTGTCAAAGTCACTGCAAGTCCCAGCAAGCTGCCAGGTCCCCTGTGTTACTGGTCACCTCTCTGGGATCCTGACCGAACTGTTTAGACTGAAACACCTGTCTAACCTCAGTAAAAGCTACTGTTAACCTTAAAGGGGTACTCCGGTGGAAAACTTTTTTTTTTTTTTATCAACTGGTGCGAGAAAGTTAAACAGATTTGTAAATGACTTCTATTAAAAAATCGTAATCCTTCCAGTACTTATTAGCTGCTGAATACTACAGAGGAAATTATTTTCTTTTTGGAACACAGAGCTCTCTGCTGACATCACGAGCACAGTGCTCTCTGCTGACATCTCTGTCCATTTTGGGAACTGTCCAGAGCAGCATATGTTTTCTATGGGGATTTTCTCCTACTCTGGACAGTTCTTAAAATGGACAGAGATGTCAGCAGAGAGCACTGTGCTCGTGATGTCAGAAGAGAGCTCTCTGTTCCAAAAAAAGAAAAGAATTTCCTCTGTAGCATTCAGCAGCTAATAAGTACTGGAAGGATTAAGATTTTTTTAATAGAAGTAATTTACAAATCTGTTTAACTTTCTGGCACCAGTTGATTTAAAAAAAAAAAAAAAAGTTTTCCACCGGAGTACCCCTTTAACCTGGCCTTGGACTATTATTTGCCCTGCCTAACCTAGGACTAGCGGTGCTACCTTCGGGTGGTTACTTAGGCATACCACGCCCTGGCGTCACGAACACTAAGGGGTTAACACTATCTGCCCCTACACCTCCCATCGCACCCCGACACCACACTTGTCTGTGCTTCAATGGGTGGAGTGACTGCTAGATGGGAGGGAGATCATTCTCCATTGGGCTGCAGGGAATTGTAGTTTTTAGGCACAGATTGCATGGAAGGAAGCCTAGCTGTGCTGCAATGGGTGGGGTTGGCCGATGTGTGGAAGGGAGAAAAGGGACCTCACACTTACAAACAAGGGATCCTGGGTTTTGTAGTTGGAGGGAGGGAACTACGACAGGAGATAGTCATTTAGCCCCAAGACAAGCACGGATCCTCCCTAAGCATGTCCATTATTGTCTGGAAGGTAAGTACTAAAGTCACCTTATGTTAGTTAACCCTATAAAATAAAAGCTTGTTTGTACATCTCACCTACATTTGGTCTGAAGTCTTTCGCACCACCCTCAACCACCTAATATGGCCTCCCCTTCCCCCCACCCGTCAGCCTGAGCTTAGGCAAACCCAGAGGCTTTTCCATCATCCAAAGCCCTTGCGCTGTACTAGAAGACGGTCACATGACCAATTTCCATACTGTGAATGTATGCGATTTTTTTTCAAGATAGGGTTAATGACTAAACCTGAACCGCAGGGTTCAGCCAAGAAATTAATTCAGAAATCCATCATTAAATAATTAGCTAAAAGGACATTGAGACCGAACCCCTATTTACATGTATAATCGGATTAATTGCATCATTTCAGATTTGAGCAATTAACTTGTCAGGGAATTCTTTTTTTTTTTTTTTTCGCGATGGATTCATGATTAATCTCTTGTATTCGGCTACACGCTGCCTTCACAGGTTAGAAAAGGAAATGTATTGAAGATTTCCAAGAGTTCTATAGTCTTAAGTCGGAAACTTTTTTTTTCTCTTTTTCTTTTTTTTTATGCTCCGTTGTACGAAATTTTTTAATTTTTTTTTTGCTTGTTCAATCACACAAAAAATTTCAGTGTAAAATCTTAATAGGATTATTTTTGAGACAAAGATATTACTAAATCTACCCAGATGCCTTAAGATGTTATATTTCTTCTTCTACCAAACCACATTGTTTGTGTTATTTTAAAGGGGTACTCCGCCCCTTGATATCTTATCCCCTATCCAAAGGATAGGGGATAAGATGTCTCATCACGGTGGTCCCAAGGCTGGGACCCCCACAATCTCTGCGAAGCACCCGGTTTTCATTTAGAACGCTGGGTGTGGGTGGCGGGGGTCGTGATGTCATGGCCACGCCCCTCGTGACGTCACACAACACCCACACAATGCAAGTCCATAGACTTGCATTGAGAGGCATGGCATGAAGTCCCAGGGGACTTGGCGTGATGTCACGACCCCCGCCCCCTGCTCCAAGCATTCGGAACAAAATGTTACAAACGCCGGGGCAGCGGAGTACCCCTATAATGCTATCCAGGGCTATAATTTTCTGTTTGATATTTTGTCCAGTGCCGAAACCCAATGCACTGACAGCAGGGGTGTAGCTATAGGGGGAGCAGGGGCTAATAGTTCATCTGCAACAGAAGCAGTCCCAGACTGGCCACTAGGCAGGACCATCCGGTGGGCCGTCCACCTGCTCCTGGGCCCAGGTACAATCAGTCGGGGCATCGGCACTGCTATTTTAAGACAGGTAGCAACTGGAGAGGATCTGCTCTTTGGCTGTTGCAAAACTAGAACTCCCAGTATGCCTGAGGCTCTCCAGGCATGATAGGAGTTTTAGCTTTGCAATAGCTGGTGAGCCACTTGAATTAAGGTAATTGGTGGGTGGGGGTCCCAGCAGCTGGATCCCCACCAAAAAAAATAAAAAATGGGCTGCTTTATTTAAAATGCCCGGGCCCATTTGAGGCAAGCGCATGACATACAGTGAGTTCCATGCATGACCCCTTTAATGGGCTGTCCAGCAAAAGAAACAACCTGTTTATGGGGTCGAAAGGTTTAATAAAGCAACTTACTAATATAATGTTATTAGCCATAGTGCAGCAATCTTCCATATTAGCTATGCCCTCTACCTTGTAAGCTGTGACGTCACATCATAGGATCTCAATGAAGAGAGCTTCTGTCCCTCCTCCCGTCAGCACAGGACGAGACCTGTGATGTGAAGATAGGAGCTTGTATTACTGCTCATTAGATTTATGACTCACTAGATAGAGAAGGCAGCAGGAATCCTGTTTCGATTTAAACTACAGTGACTGAGGACAGCTTACTGCTGCCTTATCTAATAATCATAAATCTAATGAGCAGTGAGGAGGGGCATGGGAAAGAGGGACAGAAGCAGACTGCTTTCAGAGCCTGTGACATGACATCACAGCTTACAACAGAGAAGCACAGCTAAAACGGAATTATGGCTAATAACATAATATTAATAAGTTGCTTTATTATACTTCTTGACACCATACACAGGTTGTTTCTTTTGCCAGATGACCCCTTTAATAGGATTCATGCGCAGAACTCACTGGGTGTTGTACAGTTGCATCGACAACTGTACAACTCAGTGTTGACTGCCTTGTGCTATCCCCTATCTGAAGAACGGGCAGGATTTGAACTTTGGAGGAACTTAATATGGAGTCCACATACTTTTTGACCAACTTGGGGCTACTTTTACAAATATTTATGGGTGACTTGAGGTAGCGCCCGTTCATTTTCCATCTCCTGACTTCCTCCATCAGCGTTTCTCTTTGTCAGAGCGGGGACTTTGTAAACAACATAACAAAGTCTTTTCTGTGTTATTACTAATAACAGACACCGAAAAAAAAAAGAAGAAAAAAAAAGAAATTTGGAAGCACAATAAGAATTGTGCTGAAGAGATAAAATATCACAGCTATTAAAGTTTGACAAGTTGACAGCTTAAAATAGCGAAGAACATTTAACTTAAAGTCATCAAGTTACATCTGACAGCCCCGAAGAGATGGAAGGGAGAAGTCAATGGAGGGAGAATCAAGGGCGAGAGACTAAAGTAACATGGAGCAGCCCAGGGTCACACCGGGAGGACCACCCAGGGGACAGGGGACATGGTTACTGCTACATCTGAGTCTTCTTAAAGAAGACGTCAAGTGCTAAAAAATGTATCCCCCTATCCGCAGATAAATGTCTGACACCACTCAGGGCCCCCAGCAAGATTCCACCCTTATTCCCACCCAGTATGTATATGAATAATTGCCATAGAAAGGAATAGGGGGTGCAGTGCGCTTGAGGCTATGGGGCACATTGAGGGATAGCAATGCCAATCACCTTAACTACACCAAGCGCTTAAAAACACTGAACTATCCTCCTCCTTTTTATGACAACTTGGGAACTCTGTCTGTGATACCCAGTCCAACTGGAAAACTTTATTTTATTTTATTTTTTTAACAAACTGCTGCCAGAAAGTTAAACAGATTTATAAATTACTTCTATTAAAAATTCTAAATCCTTCCAGTACTTATTAGTGTCTGTATACTACAGAGGAAATTCTTTTCTTTTTGAATTTCTTTTCTGTCACGAGCACTGTGTTCTCTGCTGACACCTTGGTCCATTTTAGGAACTGTCCAGAGCAGCATATGTTTGCTATGGGGATTTTCTCCTACTCTGGACAGTTCCTAAAATGGACAGAGGTATCAGCACTATATATCTCATATCTCTGACTGCGCCATCATATAGCGAGCAGTGAAAGACAGGTAGAAAATAGCACGCCACGCCCTGGTGTCTTGAATACAAGGGGTTAATGCCATCTGTCCCTAGGGTAACAACATCTGCCCTCATCACACCCGCTACCACACAAGCAGGGCTCTGTACACTGAGGACAAGCAAGGCTCTGTATACTGAGGACAAGGGGCTCTATACACTGAGGACAAGCCAGGCTCTGTACACTGAGGGCAAGAAGGGCTCTGTACACTGAGGACAAGCAGGGCTCTGTACACTGAAGACAAGCAGGGCTCTGTACACTGAGGATAAGCAGGGCTCTGTGCACTGAGGACAAGCAGAGCTCTGTACAGTGAGGACAAGCAGGGCTCTGTACACCGAGGACAAGCAGGGCTCTGTGCACTGAGGACAATCAGGGCTCTGTACACAGAGGACAAGCAGGGCTCTGTACACAGAGGACAAGCAGGGCTCTGTACACACAGGACAAGCAGGGCTCTGTGCACTGAGGAGAAGCAGGGCTCTGTACACTGAGGACAAGCGGGGCTCTGTACACTGAGGACAAGCAGGGCTCTGTACACTGAGGACAAGGGACTCTGTACAGTGAGGACAAGCAGAACTCTGTACACTGAGGACCAGCGGGGCTCTGTACACTGAGGACAAGCGGGGCTCTGTGCACTGAGGACAAGCGGGGCTCTGTACACTGAGGACAAGCAGGGCTCTGTACACTGAGGACAAGCAGGGCTCTGTACACTGAGGACAAGCAGTGTTCTGTACACTGAGGACAAGCAGGGCTCTGTACACTGAGGACAAGCAGGGCTCTGTACACTGAGGACAAGCAGAGCTCTGTACACATAGGACAAGGGACTCTGTACACCGAGGACAAGCAGGGCTCTGTACACTGAGGACAAGCAGGGCTCTGTACAGTGAGGACAAGCAGGGCTCTGTACACTGAGGACAAGCGGCCTCTGTACACTGAGGACAAGCAGGGCTCTGTACACTTAGGACAAGGGACTCTGTACACTGAGGACAAGCAGGGCTCTGTACAGTGAGGACAAGCAGGGCTCTGTAAAGTGAGGACAAGCAGGGCTCTGTACACTGAGGACAAGCGGGCCTCTGTACACTGAGGACAAGCAGGGCTCTGTACACTGAGGACAAGCAGGGCTCTGTACACTTAGGACAAGCAGTGCTCTGTGCACTGAGGACAAGCAGGGCTCTGTGCACTGAGGACAAGCAGGGCTATGTACACTTAGGACAAGCAGGTCTCTGTGCACTGAGGACAAGCGGGGGCTCTGTGCACTGAGGACAAGCGGGGGCTCTGTACACTGAGGACAAGCAGGGTTCTGTACACTGAGGACAAGCAGGGCTCTGTACACTGAGGACAAGTAGGGCTCTGTACACTGAGGACAAGCAAGGTTCTGTACACTGTGGACAAGCAGGGCTCTGTACACTGAGGACAAGCAGGGCTCTGTACACTGAGGACAAGCAGGGCCTCTGTACACTGAGGACAAGCAGGGCTCTGTACACTTAGGACAAGGGACTCTGTACACTGAGGACAAGCAGGGCTCTGTACAGTGAGGACAAGCAGGGCTCTGTACAGTGAGGACAAGCAGGGCTCTGTACATTTAGGACAAGCAGGCCTCTGTACACTGAGGACAAGCAGGGCTCTGTACACTGAGGACAAGCAGGGCTCTGTACACTTAGGACAAGCAGTGCTCTGTGCACTGAGGACAAGCAGGGCTCTGTGCACTGAGGACAAGCAGGGCTCTGTACACTTAGGACAAGCAGGTCTCTGTGCACTGAGGACAAGCAGGGCTCTGTGCACTGAGGACAAGCGGGGGCTCTGTGCACTGAGGACAAGCGGGGGCTCTGGGCACTGAGGACAAGCAGGGTTCTGTACACTGAGGACAAGCAGGGCTCTGTACACTGAGGACAAGTAGGGCTCTGTACACTGAGGACAAGCAAGGTTCTGTACACTGTGGACAAGCAGGGCTCTGTACACTGAGGACAAGCAGGGCTCTGTACACTGAGGACAAGCAGGGCTCTGTACACTGAGGACAAGCAGGGCTCTGTACACTGAGGACAAGCAGGGTTCTCTACACTGAGGACAAGCAGGGTTCTGTACACCGAGGACAAGCAGGGCTCTGTACACTGAGGACAAGCAGGGCTCTGTACACTGAGGACAAGCAGGGTTCTGTATACTGATGAAAATCAGGGCTCTGTACACTGAGGAAAAGCAGAGCTGGCGCACCGAACTTCAGCGGCGGCAGCAGTGAACTCCGGCACTGCCGTGCTTAGAAGGGGGGTTCACATTACCATGGGGCGTGACCTAAGCGCCTCTCTCAGGCAGCCACTGCGTGTCTCTTAAAGGGCCGCCACTACAGTGGATGTCTGCGAGCTGAATAACGGTAATAGCTCCGGAAAGCGGTGTTTACTTGTCTGGGGAACCAGGGCAAGTGAAACCATGAAACAAGGAACACAAAACGCCAGTCTGAACTTTGCCTAAAAGTATTTTTGTGTCCCGCTAAAGTTAATAGAAATAAATTACAGCCCATCAGGGTTGTTATTGGAAACAGTCAACAAACTTGCTGACAGACACACCTCTTAAAGCTATACTATACAGGAAAAGAGATTAAAGGGGTACTCTGTCCCTAAATATCTTATCCCTATCCAAAGCTTAGGGGATAAGATGTCTGATCGCGGGGGTCCCCCGCGATCTCCCTGCTGTACCTCTCCCGGCGTCACGGCCACGTGCCCTCAATGCAAGTCTTTGGGAAGGGGCGTGACGGCCGTCACGCCCCTTCCCATAGACTTGCATTGAGGGGACGTGGCTGTGACGTCACAAGCGGGGGGGGGGGGGGATGACCGTCACATCACAAGCCAGTCATTCGCCATGGAGCAAAGTTCACTCCGTGCACCAGACGTTCCTATTACTTCTGTTCAAAAAGTGGTCAAATAGAGCAGGGTTTCACCAAAGTATATAGCTCTGCGAAGAGACAGTCACAGCACAAGGGGCTTCATTATTGGATTTTTAAGAATTTAGTGACTTATTCGGGTAGAATTGGCGGAGAATATTCTCGCTAACAAAGAATTTTTTTTTAGATCCACTACAACGATCCTGGGACTGGGGGAAAATTCACTGCCTGTCTGTTTGCAAAAAAAAAAAGCCTCACAGAATGTTATTACTTCAAAGGCTGCGGGACCGGAGCGAAGGGAACGTCAGGAAGTTGTTTAAATGGCTCAAACAATTTCCCTGCAAATACAATAAACAGAAAACTTTCCGTCCTGATTTCCCATTCGGCCGCACTCCCGGGCTCGCTAATACTTTCTATATGTATTTATTTTTGTTGTAGAATCTAAACACAAAAAAAAAAGGAGAACGCGTCCCTAGCGAGACGGCAGGAAAACAGTTGTGTGCCAAATGCTATCTCCGAGATGTACAGTACAAACAAGAGGCGAAGAGACGGAGATAGAACTGGCACAACGCCTCCCGAAAACACACATTTTATCTTCAAGGCTTTAGTTAAGCTCTCAGTCCAAGCAGTTGTCTGTTATTCCAAGGGCTGATCTTACGGAGTTATAAAAACTGGCGCAGGTGACTGTACGGTAGTGCAGAGCCGTAGAAGTCTATAGGACCGGTAGCTATTAAAGACTTTCTAGATGATACCTCCCTGAAACCACTCTCCACTCTGACAGGTGATGACACCCCCTCACTGACTCTCACCTACCAATAGTCACAACGATGTCACTACTGTAACGTGTCTAAAACTGACCTTGGCCTCCACAGGCCCCTGTCCCCCTTTGAACGCCTTTGTGCCTCCATCGAAGGTGTACCGAACGGTAAGTGTATTATATAACCTCTTCCTAGACGATTTTAGAGAACAGCCCCTTCCCTTCCATCTTGGATGGGAGAGGGCAGTGGGTCGTTCTTTTACGGATGAGGAGTGGACATCAGACGTGGCCCTGTGCCATAACACTTTAAACTATAAACTGTTCAGGGTACCGGCCCTTCTCTCACGCTTCTATCCGTCTCTCCCAGACACGTGTTGGCACTGTGGTGCCTCTGGCGGTACGATTCAACACATATGGCTGACATGCTCCTCCTTCTCCAACTATCGGTCTCAAGTGTTAGACTTGATCCCCCGCCTTACCTCCCTTAGTTTGTCTTTAGACCCGATTCCTCTCCTCCTCTCTGTTTTCCCAGTCTCGACTCCCAGGGGTCCAAGACCCTAGCCCGTTTCCTTCTCTTGGCTGCGAAGACTGTTATCCCTCGGCTCTGGCATTCCTCAACCCCCCCCCCCCCCCCAACCATTTCATCCTGGCTTCAGGAGGTCGCTCACCTCCACAGAATGGAGGAGCTCTTGGGAGATTTGCGCTGCCAGGTTGAGAAGCACGTGTCCCCTGAGTGATGTTACCACCTTTGACCAGCCCTACAGCTACATCTTGCTGTCTTTTACACATACACATATATATATATTTTTATTAGGATATTCGGAGAAGAATGAGGTGTGGTTACAGCATGCTGCCTTGTGCTAAACTGATATGGATTTTATCAGTGACCTAGTAAATATCTGACCCCCTTCCTAATTCGTTAAAGGGGTATTCCGGCCAAAAACATTTTATCCCCTAGGATCCCAAAGGATAGGGGATAAGATGTCTGATCGCAGGTGGCCCGCCGCTATCAGACATCTTATCCCCTATCCTTTGGATAGGGGATAAAATGTCTTTGCCCAGAATACCCCTTTAATTCTTTATCAGAATGAGCGCATGCACAAAAGTAAGTCAAACGGACGCCTTGTCATTTGTGAATACTTCTATAACTTTATTTGGCAGTCATCCAGTTATATAGACATTGTAATTAGCATAAGTTCTCGCCCTCACGAGGGACGTGTCTATAGCCTTGGCATACCATATAAGGTATGCTCTTTGTCTTAGGTTTTTTTTTTTTGCAAGACTTTAGGCTTTGGCTAAAACAGGAAATTCCTCTTACAAGGTGGGAGGGGGGGAAAATAATTTCATAGAAAAGAGCAGAGCAGCATGGAAGATGGGCCTTGTCAAATAGTCTTTTTATACTGGATATATATATATATATATATATATATATATATATATATATATATTCATTACAAAACAATGCTACAGGCAAAGGAGCAGACAGGAAATGGATGCAGCAGTGGGACAGTGAGACAGTCTGTTGCATGAAGGAATGTCCTGCAGCAGCTCTTGGTGGGGACCTGTCAGGAAGGCTGTGGGAGGGGAGAAGGCAAGGTGGGAGGGCTGTGATAAAGAGCTGAGGGAAATCATTGCATTCTGGGAAGTGTAGTACTGGGCAGCTGCTCGACCCGAAAGTACACGATTATCTGAGATGAGAAGAGAAAATACAGAGCAACAAACTCCAGTTCCTGGGATTTTAGTGCCATTCCACTATAGAAGCTCCGCCTCAGCAGTGCAGCCATAGGCAGAGGTAGCAGTCGTACCTGGATCCCACTGCCTCAGGCGGCACATAGGCTCCTATGGCACATAAGACACCACCAGTATTATGACTGGGGAGGGGGCAATTGTCCTAGGAGCTGTTCACCTCAATCCTCTTCAGTTCGCAAGACTATTGAAGAATGATGTCACTTACATGATGTCACCAATACATCTCCGGCGATTACTTCCTCCAGCTTTGCAGTAGAGATCTTTTTCCTAAGGCTATTTTGGTTGTCACTCAGTTTCCCTCCAAATAAATATTCTTACAATTCTACAAGTTATCCTACAAATTGCTCCTAAAAGGTGAGATATTGAGGAACGGCTACGTCGACCCTACTTGGGGTGGCGACACTAGTCTTTTTTTTTCTCATCCTCTGTGTATTACAGGACTCTCATGAGTTCGCAGCAAAGCACGAGTCGATACGTCTGCACGAACACAAACTCGGAGCTTCGGATCCATTAAAATAATCATAGAAAGGCTAAATAAATTGGATTTGTAAGCATGTGGCAGAGCACCAGCTGGGACGGCAATGCATCAAATGGATTACAATTGTTTCTCGGCGTTGTGTCGGTGAAGTACATGTGCATTAAGCTAATTACGGAGGCAGAGTCTTCGCACAACCCCGGCGCGGTCAGGATTACTCCTCACCGCAGAGGTACAAGAAAACCCAGCAAAGTTATTGTCAAGAACAGAGAACCGCCTGAGCCGCAAGGATGCGGCAGGGTCACCGGGAAGGGCGGCCATCACCAAATTAGGAGGAACTACCTACCGGCAGTTCTAGTCTATCAGGGATCAAAGACTAGTTATGCATGAAAACTACGTAAAAAAAACAAACACAGAAAAACATAATACAGCTCAGTCCGACTTGTTCAAAGACATGTTATGGGGCTTATGCTCCCCGTACGTTAGTTTTTTTTTTTTTTTTCTTTCATACAAAATTTAAAAGAAAAAGAATGACCAACCAAAAATTTTTTGGTTGATCTGCACCACGCACACCAGGCGGGCAGGGTTAAGCAGGAAGAAGGTGTGGCCTAACGGGAAGAAGGTGTGGCCACCCCACACACTGTAGCGGAAATCTACCTCAGCTCCGAGAATTACTACTGTTCGTTGGCATGGGTTTACATAAGACTGGCAAAAAGACACAATTTTTGGGCGCAAATCATTTAGAATTTTTTTTCTCCAGTCTGCGCCGTTCTCGCAAAGTGGGGTGGGGGGACAAGTGGTGCGGCATTGCCCAACGAGGTGTGATCATTTTCAGACCATTTCCAGATTTTGACCCAAATGGAATACCCCGACCGGCTGCGTTTTTTTATCTTTTAGTCCAGTTACAAAAGCAGGATACGAATGCATAAATCATGGTGTGCATGTACCCTAAGCTGGGAAGCAGGCATAAAATGTAGTAAAAAATATATGCCCACAACGAGCTGGCGTTGTTTTCTAAAGGCTGTTTAGATTGTGCCAAATTTAGGTGTGTGTCTCTCAATGAATCTGGTGTGGGTGAGAGGGCGGCATCTCTATAGTGTTTTAGGCTCTGCAGTACAAAACTATAGAGACTCTGTGCTGCTGAACAGGCTCCATGCAAGTACCTTGTGCACGACGCTTATGGTGTCGTGCACATGGTACTTGCATAGAGTCTGTTCAGCAGCACACAGGTTGGTGCAGATGTCATGGGATCTTAGATGAGCTTGGTGCAGATGCCATGGGATCTCAGATGAGGTTGGTGCAGATGCCATAGGATCTCAATGCTCGCCTATGGGGTTCTGCACAAGGTACCTGCATGGAGTCTGTTCAGCAGCACTCAGGTTGGTGCAGATGCCATAGGATCTCAGATACGGTTGGTGCAGATGCCACAGGATCTCAGCTAAGGTTGGTGCAGATGCCATAGGATCTCAGATAAGGTTGGTGCAGATGCCACAGGATCTCAGCTAAGGTTGGTGCAGATGCCATAGGATCTCAGATGAGGTTGGTGCAGATGCCATAGAATCACTGCGCTTGCCTATGTAGTTGATCTTGTGAACTTCCTATAGAGTTGTGGGCAAAGTACTTGTATGGAGTCTGTTCAGCAGCACACAGGTTGGTGCAGATGTCATGGGATCTCAGATGAGGTTGGTGCAGATGCCATAGGATTTCAATGTTCACCTATGGGGTTGACCTTGTGAACTGCCTATGGCGTTGTGCACAAGGTACTTGCAGAAAGTTTGTTCAGCAGCACACAGGTTGGTGCAGATGCCACAGGATCTCAAATGAGGTTGGTGCAGATGCCATGGGATCTCAAATAAGGTTTGTGCAGATGTCATGGGTTCTCAGATGAGGTTGCTGGTGCAGATGGATCTCAATGCATGCCTATGGGGTTGACCTTGTGAACCATCGTAGTATGAATTGAGTTTGCATATGGCTCCCTATCCCTGTCTCACAAGTGGCCACTAGCTCTCTCATCATCCACTAGGCCCTGTTCACCAAAGTAGCCAAACTACTCTCCTTTCGAGGGCTCTCTCTCCTCAGGCCTCCCCCACGCCATACCTCCATTCTGCCGAATCAGCATTGCGGCCTCTTCAGTCTCCAGACTATTGGTGGTCCCAGAGGTTGGATCCCCCACCATTATTAAGTTATAACATATCTTAGAGAGATACCATCACTTTATGAGATACATATATCCCTTTGATTGATCATTTCGTATGACTAATTATTCAGCATCTAAATTAGGTTTAACCTTGCGGATTTCTCCCCACAATCGTCCCCAGGGGACCCATCATTTACCAACAAAATGCTGGACTAATCACTTTATTTGTCTTTTCATTTCCAATTTCCACAAAGTGATGGATTTATAAAGTCTTCTGTAATTGTCCTCCATGACTTGCAAGGAAAACATAGAAGAATCAAGGGAGCAGACAAATTAATTTTCAGAGCAAATATTATACCATTTTTTGGCCTCCACTGACAACAAACAATCAACTTAATTTGATTCCGCAAACCCCACCGCTGCCGGCTGATTTTTTTTATTTCTTGTCTCTGTGAGCCGAGCCGTTCATTACACATTGTAAGAGCGCCATGCGGTGACGATTTATGATTGAGGTGGAAATCAAACCGTATATCTGATTCCCTAAAGATCCATTTCGCCGGCATACATCACCATATTATTAATGCCTTCCATCGCCATGCTGGGAAGATAGGTTTAATTCTGCAAAAAATAAAAAATAAATAAATAAATACAATTTCCCCCCTTATCTAAATAAACTGAAATGAGTTGATTTTCAACGCATCATTAATATCTGCAAAATGATTCCGTTCGGTTTTTTCCCTTTTTTTGATTTATCACACAGTTCATCAAACAGCAAGTCTTTTTCAAGAAGTTTTCATCTAGTTTATTCCATTAATAGATGACTGAACGCAGAGCGACCAATTACTGGGGCTGCAGCACGGGGGGTAGAGGAGGCCTGTGGTAGAACAGGCCAGGGGTAAAACAAGTCGGGGGTTGAGCAGGCCAGGCAGGGCTGGTGAAAGGATTTTTGCCACCTTAGGCAAAAGCTAATTTTACCACCCTCCGACATGACAATACAGGCCTTAATTGGGAAAACGGCATTTATTTTATAATTTTTTTTACACTTTATGTATTGATAAACCTTTCATTTTTAGATTTTTTGCTTTTTACCTGTTATACTATGCTGCAGTGCATCTGTACTGCAGCACAGCATAACTGTTAGTACTAGGCCGGGTTCACTCTCACAGAATTTCCCAGCAGAATTCCATTTTGAAATTCCGATGCAGCAGAATCCCATTGCTGGCAATGGGATTCCGCTGCACAGTGCACACTGCAGAGTTTTAAAGGGATACTGTCCACATGGAAAATCCACTTGTGGGGACAGCAATGTCTGCGCGGTCCGGAGATTTCGAGTGCAGCCAGCGCCAAATTGTGAACCCAGCCTTAAACTAACACTCAGCCGGTGATATCCAGTCTTTGATTGGACCTCCCAGGCTTCTGTACTTGACAGATAGGAAGCCATCACATTGCCGATGGGAGACGGGGGAAGCCCCTTCCCCTGTCAATCCTATAGATGCCATGGTTAGTACTGACCACGACATCTACGTAGTTAAAGGTGCCGAGACCAGCTCGATCTTCATCTCGGCAGCTGCGGTGGATCCTGACTGTGATTGACAGCCGGGTCCTGTCGCTGTTCTCCTGCAGCACACCGCAAAGAGCAGGAGATCATTAGGAACAATTTGGGTGTAATGTCCGTTTATTTGTTTTTATATTTTTCTGTTCAGGTGTGTATTCACACACTAGTTTGTTCTGAGCAGTTTGCTATTCTCCCTGGATTGGGAATAGTTAATGCTCTGAATGAATGAGAACTCGGGTGTGTCTATTTTAACCAGAATACTCCTGCATTTGGTGCTGGTTATTTTGTGCAGTAATGCTGCTATGATGTCTGTTTGTGCAATATACTTCCAAGTCTGCTTGAGCATGCACTTTGTATTTTTCTTGTGATATTTTATCTCAGTTTTAGCCATGGTTAAATAGTCTTGTTTATTGTAGATTTTAGTCTGTTACATTTGTCGGTTTTAGGATTAGTATGTCTCTTCTGCTTAGTCTGTGTTCAATGTTAGAATCCTGTCCTGTTCCTCCACTTAGTGGAGTTTGGTTTTTAATTTATTCTGTCTTGTATCTTAAAATATATCCTGTTTTGAATCTTGAGAAATATCCTGTCTAGTATCCTGACCAGTGTTTCTCTACGAAGTAGAGTTTGGTGTTTTTGTATCCGTTTTTATTAAGTTACATGTATTATATTTATGTTTTCTACTGGGTCAGCATCCTGACCACACGGTAGAGGGTGCCCACTGGCCAGTGGCTGATCCTGAGTTATATCCTGTATTATACTCCAGAGCTGCACTCACTATTCTGCTGGTAAGGTCACTGTGTACATACATTGCATTACTTATCCTGTACTGATCCTGAGTTATATCCTGTAGATCTTTTATTAAAAAATATAAAACATTACAAAAAGAATAAACATCACCATAACAATAATACAAACAACATACACCTGTATAATATATACAAAAATGAGTCCATATTAGTCCAAAAATGTCCAACCAAGTATCTTCTGGTCCAGCCTCATTCTCACCAAACACACTGCTATAATAACAACAACTACTAAACACTCTACAATAATAATAATACTTACAGTAATAATAACAACAACAATAATAACTAAAAACTGGTCCGGTTGCATTTCCCCACCCAAAATAATAAATATAATAAATATGTGTCAAACCACCAACAAACACCACAATAAGAAAAACCGAATATACAATGTTTTTTATATATAATTTTTTTTTTTTTTTTTTGGCCCTGAGCTGGTCCCGCATCCCATGCCCCCAGTACATGATATATACACATATACATATATACACATATACATAAATGTACAAACAAAACAAATATATACAAAATAATACAAACCAAACAACAAACATCAATAAGGCTTTTCAATCACACAAACCCCTAAAGCTCAAGTTCAGTGCCTGCAAGCCCTATATCACCATATATCTACAGCACAAAACAAAAAGACTAATGTGCCAGCATCAGCCCACCACCAGGGGGAGACAACAGGCTAAGGCACTTTAAAGGCAGAGCCCCTCCACAGACGAGAGGCCCTGCCAGCACCCAGCCTCTCGTACTCCAGAGAACGCACCTTCACCAGGTCACCGAGAATGTTCCTAACCACCACATCCACAGGGAGGATTTTACACTGCGTCGACACTAAACACCGTGCGTTCCACGTGTAATACCTGACCACTGAGCTGACTAGGAATAAAGTGCACCGGTCCCAGCCTCCAAGGTTTCTGAATGCCCCATAGGCCCATTCCGCATAGGAGAGACTGGCCAGCCGAGGCCAACCAATGGAAGCGCCCACCCTGTTGTAAACCTCTGTGTTAAAGGGACAATGAAGCAGAAAATGCTCCATGCTTTCCAGCATGCCTCCACACTCTTCGCGGGGACATCCCCGGTCATCAGAGCTCCTGCACTTCAGATTGTCCCTCACACACAGTTTTCCATGGAAGCAGCGCCAAGTCAAGTCCCAAAACTTCAAGGGGATCCTGATAGAATTCAAAAGCTCTAATCCCACCTCCAGATCCCGACTTGGGCAGTCCTTGAGTGCCAATGGCCTCTGGAAATGAGAAGACAGGACCCTCTTGTCAAGGAATTTCCTCGACAGAGTCCTAATCTCCCACATCCCCAGACCCCACCGACGAATAACCTTCAGAACCGGGGTAGCATAAGCCGGGAGATGCCTGTGTGGTGTGCGAAGATCCTTCACTTGCCCTCCTGTCTCCCATTCCTGGAAGAAAGGCCGAAACCATCCCCTACAGGAGGATACCCACGGAGGAGCCCTCTCTGACCAGAGGTTTGCTATATTGGTCTTAAGAAAGGTATTCACTAGGAACACCACAGGGTTGACCATACACAACCCCCCTAGTCTCCTCGTACGGTAAGTAACCTCCCTCTTCACTAGGTTCAGTCTGTTCCCCCATAACATTTGGAAGAACACACTGTAGACCCGGGTCCAGAGAGGTTCTGGCAACATGCATACACTGCCCAGATATATCAGCAAAGGGAGCAGGAAAGTTTTCATCAGGTTAACCCTTTCCCGGAGGGTCAAAGACCAACCCTTCCACTGATCTACCTTCTGAGCGGCGATCTTAAGCCTGCTGTCCCAGTTTTGTTTGGGGTAATCCCCTTGACCAAATTCGATGCCGAGGACTTTTGCGGATTCCTGGGGCTCTGGAAGGGCGTCCGGGAGATCAAAATCAGGATCTCCCCCTCCCAGCCAGAGACTCTCACACTTATCCTGATTGATCTTTGACCCGGATGCCTCCGAGTAGCGGTCCACCTCTGACATCACCCATCTGCCCTCCTCTTGTGAGGAGACAAACACGGTGACATCATCAGCGTACGCTACCGCCCTCAGAGCCGAATCCGACACCTCCAGGTCCATTCTCACCCCCGCCAACGGTCCACAATCAATCCCTCTAAGGAAAGGATCGATTGCAAACACGTACAGCAACGGGCTCAAAGGACAACCCTGACGGACACCAGACCCAACCTCAAAAGAGCGGCCAATCCAACCATTCACAAGCGGGAAACTCTCTGCCCCTACATACAAGGTCTTAAGCCAATCAACAAACCCCCCTGGCAGGCCATATCTCAGAAGGACAGACCAAAGGTATTCATGGTTAACCCGATCAAACGCTTTTGCCTGATCCAAGGAAAGCAAGTACCCCTTCCAGTGGCCAGCCCTACCCTGCTCCACAGCCTCTCGGACACTGAGCACAGCACTGAATGTACTGCGGCCCGGAACAGAGCAATGCTGAGCCCCCGAAAGGAGCCGGGGTGCAAACTCCACCAGCCGGTTAAACAGCACTTTTGCCAGAATCTTTCTGTCCGCATTGAGAAGCGCTATGGGACGCCAATTCTCAATGTGGGACGGGTCTTTACCCTTTGACAGGATGATCAGCGCTGACCTCCTCATTGACTTTGGCAGAGTGCCCGAGGATAGACACTCATTAAAAACCGCGGTCAAGAGGGGAACCAAAGTGTCCTTAAAGGTCTTATAGAACTCAGATGTTAAGCCATCCGGCCCGGGTGACTTCTTGAGGGCAAGCCCATCAATAGCCATCCTGACTTCCTCTTCCCGGATCATCTCTGTCAAAACGTCAAGAGAGGGGTCTACTCCTGGTTCAGGGACGGTTTCAGCCAAGAAAGCTGATACCTTATCTCGATCTAGATCCTTCCTTCCCAAGAGGTGCGAGTAGAAGGATCTGACGACCTCCAGGATCCCTGATCTGGACCTTTTCAAGGATCCCGTACTATCAATCAGTCCTGAGACTACTTTACTATTCACTGACATCTTGCAGTTTCTGTAAGGGTCGGGCGAGCGGTACTTCCCGTAATCCCTCTCAAAAACCAAAGATGCGTGCCTATCGTACTGGCACTTCATCAGCAAGGACTTCACTCTGGAGATATCATCACGACTACCTCCAGTCGAGACAAGGTTCTCAAGTTTCTTCCTCAGGCCCTGGTACAAGCGGTACCTGTTTAGGCTTCTGAGGCCCGAGAGCTGGCGGAAGAATCTCGCAACCCTTTCCTTGAAGATCTCCCACCACTCTGACTTACTGCTACAAAGGCCCAGCAATGGTACCTGGCTCTGAAGAAAATCCTCAAAGGACTGTCTTATCTCCGCTTCTTCCAAGAGAGACGAATTCAGCTTCCAATAGCCTCTGCCCATCCGGGGGGTCTCTGTGACATTCAGAGAAAACAAAATTAAACAGTGATCGGAGAACTCCACCTCAACAACAGACACTGCTGAAGAGACGGCCTCCTCCTTTAAATAAAACCTGTCTATTCTAGACCTACAACTACCCCTATGATAGGTGAATCCCGCGTGGCCTGGGGTGTGCCGGATGTGGACATCCACCAGGCGAGCCTCACTCGCTATGCTATTAAGAGCGACGCTATCATAAGTCAGCTTGTCTCTGGCACCTCCCCTGTCTTGGGGCCTCGTGACAGCATTAAAGTCCCCTCCAAAGACCACCTGCCGACTTGTAAAAAGATAGGGCTTGATCCTCATAAAGAGACACTTCCGGTCCCACTTAGACTGTGGGCCGTAGATGTTAATAAGGCGAAGTTCTTGTCCCCTCATGAGGACATCTAAGATCAGGCACCTCCCCATTTCTAACTCGATAACCCGTCGGCATTCTACCGCTGCGGTAAAAAGGACCGCCACTCCGCTATACGGCTCGGCCCCAAGAGACCAGTAGGAGGGCCCATTCCTCCACTCTCTTTTAGCCTTGTAGATAGATGACATGTCTGTTAGCCTGGTCTCCTGCAAAAATAAAATATCAGCATTAATATGGGCAAAAAAATCATAGGCAGCAAATCGAGCCGTATCTGACTTAATGCTGGCGACATTAATGGACGCCAGCGTCAATGGAGAGGGTGCCGCCATCAAGGGTGATTGAGTTAAACAGCTTTCTTTTTCCCACTCCCCTTCTCACCCTCCACATCAGAAGAACTCTTCACCCTCTTTAGAGAAATAGAAGTGTCCATCTCACCAGACGTCGTTTTACTTTCCTCGTTTCCGGATTCCAGGCCAGTCCCTTCCCCCGAGGGGAAGAGGACTCGGCGCCCCCTGGAAGCTCCTCTGCCACCTCCCCCTCATCCTCCCCTTCCGAAGAAGAGGAGGAGATGTCCCTGAGGGGTCGGAATCGATTGGAAAGGCCAACCAGAGGGGAGTCAGTTTTGCCTTCCTGTGGCACCTGGACCAGGGTGGGAGAAGATCTTAAATCTCCCTTTTTTTTCCTACTTGTACCCCGCTTTCGTGTCTCCTTCTGCCATCCCCCATCATCCTCCTCCACGACGCTATCTGAGGAGATGGCACCTTCCTCATTCTGGATCCTCCTGACCTCCTCATTCAGCTCGCCATCCCTCAGGGTCTCAGCAGCAAGGTTGGCCTCTGGGACAGAATGAGAGGTTGTCCCGGTAACCCGGGCTTTCCCCATCACCCTATCCCTTTGGCGTTTATCAAGACGTCTTAGTTGGGCTGGTGTCTTTTTCTTGCTGTTCCTCACTGACCCCTCAGTTCCTCCACCCCTGCTAGTCCCCCCCCCCCCCCCCAGCAGATTCCGGCTCGTGATCTTCACCCGCTGGGGACAAGACTGCATTAGCGAAAGAACGAGGACAACGACTGAATGGGTGACCTAAGTCACCACACAGGTGACACCTAATCTCTGCACAAGATGCGGCAAGATGGCCTACACCCCCACACAAGGCACATTTCTGCACCGTACAGTTTGCACTGAAGTGTGTGGGGTCACCACATCTGTGACAGAGCTTCGGCTGACCCCGGTAGAAAATCTGGATACGATCCCTACCGAGAAAGGCAGAGGATGGAATATGGGTAACTGTATTTCCTGAACGTTTAAGTTTTACCAAAAACGTCCAGGCTCCTGACCAGATGCCAAACTCATCCCTGTTCTTCTGTGGGACCCCCATTACCTCGCCATACCGTCCTAACCAGGTGATGATGTCAACACAAGAGAGTGATTCGTTACGGGTCAAAACGGTCACTCTCTTGATTTCGTTTTGGCGAGACAATGCCTGTATGGCAAAGTCTCGCCAGCCGGGCTCATTCTTTACCAATTCATAATTCGACCAGAAAAGCTCAAGCCCCTCCGACCGAACAAAACTGATATCGAATTCAGGAGTACCGTAGGGATGTATCAAGGCGAAGATATCAACTGCCTTGAAGCCCATCTTTAGCAAGAGCTCAACCACTTTCGTCCTTGAAGGACACATATCTTCGCCCTGCCACCGAAGACGGACTACATTCCTACGGTTACTACCTGCCCCGGCTGTTGGGAGGGACCACACAGTATCGCCCCCTCTTTCCTCTCGGAAGGCAGAGAGACCGTGTCTCTCTATCCAGAAGGACAGATCAACTGCTCTACCCTCTACATTAATCGACCTTTCCCCCTTTTTCAGAGCCTCCAGGAGACGTCGCTGCAATAAACCGTCCCTAGAGTCAGGAGACGAGGAAAGTATTCTACTTCCCCCAGCAGTGACATTGGCATAACTCCTATGGTCTGTCACCACTGGGGGGGCAACCGGACCAGACCCTGCACCTACACCACTGCCGATGACAACATCCCCACCACCCCCAATGACAACATTAGCACCAACTCCAATAACATGGTCACCACCTCCCCCAAAAACACCTTCCCCAGTAACATCAATCTCCATCCTCTCCCCAGTCATACATCCCCCAACCCCATTTACCCCATCACTCACACTGGCTGGACCAGCAACAGGTAAACCGGCAAATGATGATGGTGATGTTGATACATTTTCATTCCGTTTTGCCTCGGCATCACGGGGCACTAGAGCTGGGACAACCTCCGCTGGCCCTTTAAGGGACCGGGCAGCATGCTTACCCAGTCTAGAGGAGGCCCCAGCCCTGTTCTTATTAGTGCCTTCCGCCTCATCAGCAATTTCTCCAGTCTTATCAGGGCGCCGCTGATCAATGGGATCAGCGGCGCCAATACAAAATAAGATTTGTTCTTTTCTTTTGGGAGCGTCTGCTACATCTGTAGTCACCGCGACTACCTCCGGCACTGAGTCACCCCCCCCCTCCCACAGGGGAGCGAACTACAGCCCCGGAGTCTGCCTCTATGCCCACTGCTGGGCTGCCCTCACTGTCCGGCCTTGCGGCCAGTGCCTTCTCTACTCCATCCCTGCTACTACAAACAGGCATGGAGTTTTGCGCCCTTTTAGTACCTGTACTCTCCCCGCTCCTTTGCACCGAGTCCACCACAGAACACGGGCTGGGCTGGGTAACGGGGCTTGCACAATGAGCTGACCCTGCGGCCGACTCAGGGTTTACAGGGAGGGGGGTGTAGATGTAACTCACCACTTCTTGCTGCTTTGGCTTGGTCTTCTTTTTCTTACCCCCAGGTGCCTCATCTGGCAGCTCATCTCCGAACACCAGATTCTGAGGACACACTGGGGATTCCAGCATACGTATCTGGGCCATTAGCGACCCTCCCTGGTAGCTGTTGTCACTGTCTTCCCCTGAGTCGGCAGGTGATACTGCTGGCTGCTGTGCAGGGGGCCCACTGTACGGGGCCTGCTGCTGTTGCGACAGGCCACCAGGTGGATCTGGCTGTTGTTCTCCCTTTATCTCCTCCTCATCATCCACCTGGCTCTCAGGTTGCAGCCCCATCAACCTTCTCTGTTTCTTTTCATCCATATCTCTGAAACGCTCTTGATTTTTCAGCTTTTCTTTAAATGGTCCACTCATCTCCAGCAATTCCTCCTTTCTTTCCTCCAAAGCATTTATTTCAGCCATCAGACCTTTTATCTGTGCCTGGACTTCAGGCTTCTTCTTCTTTGGGGTAACCTCCAGCCTAGAACGGACATGGCGAAGTTCCTCCTGAAGCCTCCTCACAGCTTTCCTGGCGTCTTCATACTCACGGAGGTGACTTACGACCCGGGTAGTATAGGTGGAAATAGACTCCCGGGTCCTCAGCATTCCCCAGCCTTCCTCACTGAGGTCGGCTTCACCTCCGTGAGTACTCTGCCTTCCTCCAGATGACCTTGGCTTTCTGCTGGCAGCACCCAGCTTTCCCAAATTGTGATCCTCGTTTCCAGAAACCTTTCGGCCTCTTGCCTCTGTGGGGGGTGTTGGAGTGACATTGCTGCGACTCCGGGTGGATCGCCTAACCCCCAGATCTTCTGATGTACAGGCCGCTTGCTGGCCTCTCCTGCCTCCCTGCGGCCTACTCCGGGAGGCAGAAGCCTGGGCCTCGCCTCCCTCACTCATCCCTGGAAACCCACTCCCTCCCTGGGGAGGAGAAAGCAGGTCCCAGGTGGAACAGGTGGTAATTCCCTGGAGCTCAGGAGGCACAGCAGACACTACACAGCTGAACTGAAGCAGAACCACACCCGCAACTGATTGGCTCCCACTCCAGAGCTGTACTCACTATTCTGCTGGTGATGTCACTGTGTACATATATTACATTACTTATCCTGTACTGATCCTGAGTTATATCCTGTATTATACTCCAGAGCTGTACTCACTATTCTGCTGGTGAGGTCACTGTGTACATACATTACATTACTTATCCTGTACTGATCCTGAGTTATATCATGTGTTATACTCTAGAGCTGTACTCACTATTCTGCTGGTGATGTCACTGTGTACATATATTACATTACTTATCCTGTACTGATCCTGAGTTATATCCTATATTATACTCCAGAGCTGTACTCACTATTCTGCTGGTGAGGTCACTGTGTACATACATTACATTACTTATCCTGTACTGATCCTGAGTTATATCCTGTCTTATACTCCAGAGCTGTACTCACTATTCTGCTGGTGAGGTCACTGTGTACATACATTACATTACTTATCCTGTACTGATCCTGAGTTATATTCTGTATTATAATCCAGAGCTGTACTCACTATTCTGCTGGTGAGATCACTGTGTACATACATTACATTACTTATCCTGTACTGATCCAGAGTTATATCCTGTATTATACTCCAGAGCTGTACTCACTATTCTGCTGGTGAGGTCACTGTGTACATACATTACATTACTTATCCTGTACTGATCCTGAGTTATATCCTGTATTATACCCCAGAGCTGTAGTCACTATTCTGCTGGTGGGGTCACTGTGTACATACATTACATTACTTATCCTGTACTGATCCAGTTTCTCATATATTTTGTCCACATTACAGTGACTTGCTAGGAAAACCCCAGTCAAGCTGCAATTCACATGGCATCCACTGGGGGTCACCTTTAGCACATATATAAATTAACCCTTGCCATCCTCATTCACTCACGTTTTAATTTAGTTCATCATCTCCGTTCCATTCCTATTCCTCTTATTATTCTGATATCCTGATAACCTCACATAATACACGATTTAACATATTAATGAAGTTATCTTGGCGGTTTTTCGTTATTATTTTTATTGTATTTATTTTTTGCCTAATGTCACATGCAGCTTTAACTTTATTTTACCAGATGCTTAAAAGTTCGCCTTTTAGGAGGAAACAGTTTCATTCCCATTAATATGTAAAGCCTGTCTGCGATCCCTGGAGAACGGCGGAACGGTAAATGCGGCGCTGATATAATTTCCGTACAGCGGCGGCGGCGGCGCTCCCTACTCTCTCTTTGCTGCAGGTGAACGTCATGTTGTTGTTCCTATGGCTGTTTTCCTGTGTTCTTGCTAACAATGCCGCCCTATAATTTGCTTAATCGTTTGATTGCTTGCACTCGGCAAGGTGCTGGCGACAGGAATTTATTTTATTTATTTATTATTTTTATGTATTTATTTATTTACTTTTTTGCTACCTTAAAGTAGAACACAGTTTATTTGCTGGAAAAAATAATAATAATTTAGCGCAGCCATATAAGCGGCGCAGTGTGTAATAACGTAGCCCACACCTGTGCTGAATCCGCCGTTCCCATTGCTGTCGTTGGCACAGCGGTAATAACCCATGGGCAGCGCGCGCTCCGCTGTGTGTTTCCCTACAGAGAACACCACACTGCGTTCCCTTAAAGGGGTACTCCCCTGGAAAACATTTTTATTTATTTTTTTAAATCAGCTGGTGCTAGAAAGTTTAACAGATTTGTAAATTACAGTGTGAATTCGGGTAGAAGACAGACATGGTCGCACATCTACAATCTCGTATAATGATCTGATTGCTTCTCAGCATAATATCAAAAACTAACAGGTTGTTAGTATATACGTTTTGATCAAAAAGCACAAGCCCACTCGCCACGTCAAGGCCACCTATCCAGAGTGGGTCCCTAACGTCCCTAGCATAAAATGGCGTAGCACTGGGAGGCGACCACCACTGCCGCAACACAGGTGCCCACAGCGGGAACGACCCACTGGCAGAGCGGCCCCAATGTCACTCAAACCAGTCTTTGGGTCGCACCTCCCCGCCACGGCAGCAACGGACGCCGCACAGCACCACACCAGTGTGAACAAGGTGTAATAGCTCACTTACCATACTCTCCCAGTCAGACTGGAAGGCTGCTAGGAAAGAAATGGCCCATGTGTAGCTAAGTACTACTTATATAGGGTTGGGCTGAGGGGGTGGGGAAGAGAACTTGAAGCTGATCTCATTACATAAAACCCTTCCCCTTATTCTACAACAGGGTACCCTGAACTCACATACCGAAGAAAAGATATCAAGATCCGTTTGTGGACATTTTAAGCTTACTCCAGACTTTGAATAGGCCCAATTTAGTCACTTTGCACCAACTGAAGGTACCCAATGGCCGCTAGGGCGAAGATTTAGGTGGGATGCAGGTATGCTTGTCTGCATTGGTCTCATTTTGTGCTATCCTATACCTTACTGTTTTTAATGGTTGTTTTCCTTTGTTAAATACAAAATTAGTTTCAAGTTAGCTTGTTTTCTCAGAGATGTTCCCAAAATGGCGCAGCACCAGGCGGCGACCACCACCGCCGCGACACCAATGCCCACAGGGGGGAACAACCCACTGGCACAGCGGCCCCAATGCCACTCAAACCAGTCCATGGGCCGCACCCCCCGCAGACACGGCTATTACACCTTGTTCACACTGGTGTGGTGCTGTGTGGCGTCCGTTGCTGCTGTGTCTGTGGGGAGGTGCGGCCCATAGACTGGTTTGAGTGGCATTGGGGCCGCCCTGCCGGTGGGTCGTTCCCCCCTGTGGGCATTGGTGTCACGGCGGTGGTGGTCGCCGCCCGGTGCTGCGCCATTTTGGGAACATCTCTGAGAAAACAAGCTAACTTGAAACTAATTTTGTATTTAACAAAGAAAAACAATCATTAAAAACAGTAAGGTATAGGATAGCACAAAATGAGACCAATGCAGACAAGCATACCTGCATCCCACCTAAATCTTCACCCTAGCGGCCATTGGGTACCTTCAGTTGGTGCAAAGTGACTAAAATGGGCCTATTCAAAGTCTGGAGTAAGCTTAAAATGTCCACAAACGGATCTTGAGATCTTTTCTTCTGTATGTGAGTTCAGGGTACCCTGTTGTAGAATAGGGGGAAGGGTTTTATGTAATGAGATCAGCTTCACGTTCTCTTCACTGCTCACACAGGCTTTCCTGTTAGCAGCACTGCATCTTGTTCAACCTGCTAGCAGATTCCTTTCAGCTGCTGGAAACATTATTTGAATCATGGAACTGAAAACATCCAAGATGGCCATGAGCACATGCCCACAAAACTCCTCCTTCCCCAGCTTTAGTCACTGCTCAGTTCATTTGCTTGTGCCTGTAGATCTCATGTCATTGCAGGATTATACCAACAATAATCCCAGGGGGTTACAACTGGCTGTCCTCCATGACAACTACCTGGACGGCACCAATTCTAATAAAGCTTTTACTCCACAATATTTATTGTTTATGAACTGAAAACCGAACACGAAAATATTTCATTCATAATCTGTAACCGTATATTTGGGGCCTTAATGAATCACAACCAAAATGCTCCCATGGACCCAAGGTGCATTGTTGTTCCTGAAGCTGCATTATTGCGGGTCTGCGAGCGCATCGATTTCTCCTAACAGAGTCTAATACACAAGCCATTCCCACTGACTGCCGAATCAATTACTGCCAAATGATAATAAACCACACAAAGGACTTTCCAGCACGAGGAGGGACGAGCGCGTGCAGCAAACGCAATTGCCTTCAGACCTTTTTTATGTATTTGGAATAAAATCAAATTTCTTCAGTTTATTTATTTTATTTTTTATTTTTACCAGAAGAAAAAGCCAAAAGTACATGAAGTGTCATCAGTACAGAGCCAACTAACCAGAGGTGTAGGTAGCCCTGACCTCCTAGTCCCTGTGCCAGGTAATCTGGTGTAGAGTCCTAATGGCCTAGTGCAGGGCTTGACAAATCCTGGGCGCCAGGTTTCCATGGTGACTAAGAATTTCTTCAAGGCACCTATATTTTAGCCGCCCTTTGAAATAAGGATTGTTCATCTTTTAAAATAAAAATAAATAAAAAATAAATAAAAACTGCAATACTTACCTCCGCCTCCATTTCCACGCTGATAACCCTCTTCTGCCTGCGGATACTTATGACTGGACTGTGACACACAGGAGGAAGAAGAGGGGACAATTGTGGTATGGGGTGTGATGAGGGCAGATGGAATTACCCTAGGGGCAGATGGCATTAACCTCTTGTATTCGTGACGCCAGGGCGTGGTTTATCCTCAATACCACCCGAAGGTATACCGCGAGATCCTGGGCTAGGCATGGGGGCAATAATGACACCGACCCCAAGTTACAGACAATGGTAGCTTTACTGAGTGACAGATGGTACAGTCTATACAGTATAGCCAGGCCCACGGAGATGACCAGAGACTTCAGAGACCTTAAGGGCTTGCTGGGATTGCAGTGGTTTTGGACAATTTTGTGCAGGCCACGTTGACTTGACAATAGATGACACTGACTGACTTGACTTGACTGGAGACAGACTAAGCTGTGACTTTATCTTACTAGTAGACTTGTAGACTTGTAGCTGTAGACTTGACTTGAGGCTCCTATGACTCCAGACACACTCTTAAAGGGGTTATCCAGGAAAAAACTTATATATATATATATATATATATATATATATATATATATATATATCAACTGGCTCCAGAAAGTTAAACCGATTTGTAAATTACTTCTATTAAAAAAATCTTAATCCTTCCAATAATTATCAGCTGCTGAAGTTGAGTTGTTCTTTTCTGTCTGGCAAAAGTGCTCTCTGCTGACATCTCTGCTTGTCTCGGGAACTGCACAGAGTAGAAGAGGTTTCCTATGGGGACTTGCTTCTACTCTGGATATATATAAAAGTTTTTTCCTGGATAACCCCTTTAAGCTCGACTGCACCTCAGCAAAGACTCAGGAACTAAGAGAGAGAAGAGACTCCTCCCAGGGCTTTTATGGGGGAGACTCTGGTGGCGTCCTATTGGTCACCTTTAAGTCACCTGGTCACTGATACCTCCTGGGTAACAATCACATGACAACTGGTGATCACATGTTATCTTTTCTTAAAGATACAACATCCTTATATACATAACATAGGGGATAATATACAATTACAGTAGAACAGATGCAGGGGGGGCTCAGGGGACACTGAAGGGGGCTGCCTGACAGGACAACAAGGGTACGGGGGTAACAACTCCCATACTGGGCCACCACAAAACCGAGATGAAAGACAGCGCTGTAAACGTGTTATAAATAATACGCACGCCCTTAAATCTTTTAATTTGATTACAAAAAAAGCATAAACCCATCATGCAAATGATATTTGGCGCCGCCGCCGCCGCTATCTCTCCGCAGGAAGGGAAATCAGAGGGTTGTGTTTAAGGAGCTTTGTGTTCTCGTCGATCAGCAGATTCTCTTCATGCCTCACGGAGCCCCAGAATTTGGGTATTCCCAACACCTCATTTATCACTTGGCTTCCGAAAAAAGGATGTTTTGGGATAAGTAGATGCAGCTATTTCCTAATACAGTGGTCCCTCAACATACGATGGTAATTCGTTCCAAATGGACCATCATTTGTTGAAACCATCGTATGTTGAGGGATCCGTGCAATGTAAAGTATAGGACAGTGGTCTACAACCCGCGGACCTCCAGATGTTGCAAAACTACAACTCCCAGCATGCCCGGACAGCCGTTGGCTGTCCGGGCATGCTGGGAGTTGTAGTTTTGCAACATCTGGAGGTCCGCAGGTTGAAGACCACTGGTATTGGAGGTTATACTCACCTGTCCCCGCCGCTCCGGACCGTCACCGCTGCCCTGGATGTCGCCTTCCATCGCTGTCGCCGCGTCCCCGGGGTGTCCCCCACGCTCCGGGAAGGTCTCTGCTGCCTGGGAACGTCGCTCTCAGTCGCCGCCATCACGTCGCTCCGCACGCCGCTCCTATTGGATGAGGGGACAGCGAGCGCAGCGACGTGATGACGACGATGGAGAGCGCCGATGATGCAGTTGATCCCAAAGAGGACGCGCCGGAGCCCCGAGGACAGGTAAGTGATCGTCAGCGGACCACACGGGGCACCGTAAACGGCTATCCGGTGGCAGCTGAAGCAGTCTGCTCTGTCTGAGAGCCGTTTATGCGATGGCCCCGACATGCAAAAGCATCGTATGTTGATGCTGCCTTCGCCGTGCGATGGCCTCTGAGAGTGATCGTATGCTGAAATGATCGTATGTCGGGGCCATCGTAGGTCGGGGGGGTCACTGTACAGGATGAGGAGAGAAGACGCAGGGGGCGGCCACTGCCACAAATAAGCCAGCGACAGATTGTGCAACATGGCTGCAGGGCAGATTAGAGACCACTGGTCAGGGCCGGCTCTACCTATAGGCAAAATAGGCAGCCGCCTAGAGCCGCCTTGATGGGGGGGAGGGGTGCCACTCTGCTTGCTACAAAAAAGTTAGACTACAAGCATCCGAACCACTCGCTTAGCCAGCAGCATGAGGAGGAGGTTTGTTACAGTGTGTCACCACAATAGTAAGGTGAGGCGGGGCAATGGGCGGAGTCAAGGGGCGGCAAAATTAGCTTTTGCCTAGGGTGGCAAAAATCCTTGCACCAGCCCTGCCACTGGTCTAATAGATAATTGCATAAACTACAACTCCCAGCATGCACAGACTGCCACGGGTCATAGATAAGAAAGCACTGGTGTAATAGATAATGATTGCATAAACTACAACTCCCAGCATACACAGACTGCCACGGGTCAGAGATAAGAAAGCACTGGTGTAATAGATAATGATTGCATAAACTACAACTCCCAGCATACACAGACTGCCACGGGTCAGAGATAAGAAAGCACTGGTGTAATAGATAATGATTGCATAAACTACAACTCCCAGCATGCACAGACTGCCACGGGTCATAGATAAGAAAGCACTGGTGTAATAGATGACAGATAATTGCATAAAGTACATAGCAAAACTACAACTCCCAGCATGTTGGACTATATAGTAGAAATCAGTGTTTCCCAACCAGAGGTGCCTCCAGCTGTTGCAAAACTACAACTCCCAGCATGTTGGACTACATAGTAGTATATAGTATAGGTCAATGTTTCCCAACAAGAGGTGCCTCCAGCTGTTGCAAAACTACAACTCCCAGCATGTTGGACTACATAGTAGTATATAGTATAGGTCAATGTTTCCCAACAAGAGGTGCCTCCAGCTGTTGCAAAACTTCTATATCTGAAAATCCTGGCAATGATATGTCCAACAATCTCTTATCGCTGCTATAAAGTCCATGGAAGTCTGTGCATGCTGGGAGTTGTAGTTTTGCTATGTAGTTAATGCAATTATTCATTATCTATCAGACCAGTGGTCTCTAATCTACGGCATGTGGCAGCCAGTGCATGCTGGGAGTTGTAGTCTTATAATGTAGTTTATGTAAATACCCATCATTTTCTGAACCAGTGGTCTCCAATCTATGGTGCGTGTCAGTCTGTGCATGCTGGGAGTTGTAGTCTACTCTCTCCATAGGCTGCAAAACCACAACTCCCAGCATGTTCTGACAACATGTGCCAGTCTGTGCATGCTGGGAGTAGAGTTGACGCCTGGCCGGTATTTTACAGGCACAGCCGGTATTTTGGCCGCCCTGCCGGTATTTTTATATTAAAAATACCGGCAATGCAATGTCCGATATTTATCCAACCAATCCTCCAACTGCCGGAATGTTGTACCATATACTATATACCAGTGTTTCCCAACCAGAGCGCCTCCAGCTGTTGCAAAACTACAACTCTCAGCATGCCCAGACAGCCAACGGCTGTCCGGGCATGCTGGGAGTTGTAATTTTGCAACAGCTGGAGGCACCCTGGTTGGGAAACACTGCCTTCCAGTGGAATCAACTGGCTCCAGAAAGTTAAACAGATTTCTAAATGACATCTATAAAAAAAAAAAAATATTAATCCTACCAGTACTAATCAGCTGCTGAAGTTTAGTTGTTCTTTTCAGTCTGACCACAGTGCTCTCTGCTGACACCTCTGTCTGTCTCAGGAACTGTCCGGAGTAGGAGAAAATCCCCATAGCAAACCTCTCCTGCTCTGGACTGTTCCTGACATGGACTGAGGTGTCAGCAGAGAGCACTGTGATCAGACAGAAAATAACTACTCAACTTCAGCAGCTGATAAGTGCTGAAAGGATTAAGATTTTTTAATAGAAGCAATTTACAAATCTGTTTAACTTTCTAGCAACAGTTGATTTAAAAAAAAAAATAAATAAATAAAAACATGTTTCCCACCGGAGTACCCCTTTAAGCCTCACATATAGGAGGCTTTATAAGTGATCACCAACCATCCCACCTCCTAATGAAGAATAATTGAGTATAATGGGGGAGACGGAGGCCTCACATTATTCTGTCCGGGTCTTCGTGAGATTCGCCATCACATCCCACGCTTAACATAAGGGCCCATTATATCTCCATGATGAGCGCTGGAATATTCTGCCCCATTATTTTCTCCATTACTTCCCTCCGGTCAGAATCATTTATCATCCTTTCTTTTATTACGGGGAAATCCGCGCCACCTGATGGTACAAATAGCGGCACAGTGTGAGCGGGTTATTAGGGATGCCCTGAGAGGCTCATCTCCTCCCCCGCCTGTCACTGCTATTAGGCGTCCATTCATATATATATATATATATATATATATATATATATATATATATACATATAAATAAAAAGATTAAAAATATATATATATAAAACATACATACACCTGTTGGGTTGAATGTTGACATGCCAATTAGAGATGAGCGAACTTACAGTAAATTCGATTCGTCACGAACTTCTCGGCTCGGCGGTTGATGACTTATCCTGCGTAAATTAGTTCAGCCTTCAGGTGCTTCGGTGGGCTGGAAAAGGAGCCATTTTACACATCTGAGGAAGGGGCGCTGTATGCCCAGAAACGCGTTATGTTTTGGCTATTTTATGAAACTATAATAAATATTTTGATGTAGAAATATATACAAGCATCATTCCGTTCTTCTGGAGTAAGCAGTTGCGCCTGGACCTGTTTTTTTCGTTTGTGCGACTATCCCTTATCCTGTTAATTTCCGGAGGCTGCACTGCATAATATCTTGAAAAGTGATTTAAGTTGTTGTGTCTTGCTTACACAACAATAACAGGTGAGCGGATTTTGATTGTCCACCAACCTGTCACGGCTTTAGAATACTGCGCAATGAGAAGCTCTGCTGTCTTTTCTTTTCACATAAAGACTTCGTATTGATTCCAGCTGTGACATTCAGATGGGTCAGAATTTGATGTAAACACCATGAAAGCCTGGATCCCTCCTGCCTTGTATCAGGGTCAGGGTGGTGGGGGTGTAATCGTGGGGGGACATTTTCTGGGCACTTTGGGCCCCTTAGTACCATTTGATCCTGGTATAAACACCACAACCTACCTGAGTATTGTTACTGACCATGTCCGTCCCTTTATGACCACAGTGGACCCATCTTCTGATGATACTTCCAGCAGGATAATGCCCCATGTCACATGACATCATCTCATACAGGACAATGAGGTCACATGACATCATCTCATACAGGACAATGAGGTCACATGACATCATCTCATACAGGACAATGAGGTCACATGACATCATCTAATACAGGGCAATGAGGTCACATGACATCATCTCATACAGGACAATGAGGTCACATGACATCATCTTATATAGGACAATGAGGTCACATGACATCATCTCATACAGGACAATAAGGTCACATGACTCCAAGGACCTCCACAGTCACCAGATCTCATCCAATAGATCACCGCTGGGATGTGGGGGAACCGGAGATTCTCATCATGGATCTGACAAATCTACAGCAACTGTGTGATGTCATCATGTCCATGTGGAGGAACTGTGTGATGTCATCATGTCCATGTGGAGGAACTGTGTGATGTCATCATGTCCATATGGAGGAACTGTGTGATGTCATCATGTCCATATGGAGGAACTGTGTGATGTCATCATGTCCATATGGAGGAACTGTGTGATGTCATCATGTCCATATGAAGGAAATGTGTGATGTCATCATGTCCATATGGAGGAACTGTGTGATGTCATCATGTCTATATGGAGGAACTGTGTGATGTCATCATGTCCATATGGAGGAACTGTGTGATGTCATCATGTCCATATGGAGGAACTGTGTGATGTCATCATGTCCATATGGGGGAACTGTGTGATGTCATCATGTCTATATGAAAGAACTGTGTGATGTCATCATGTCCATATGGAGGAACTGTGTGATGTCATCATGTCCATATGGAGGAACTGTGTGATGTCATCATGTCTATATGGAGGAACTGTGTGATGCCATTATGTCTATATGAAAGAACTGTGTGATGTCATCATGTCCATATGGAGGAACTGTGTGATGTCATCATGTCTATATGGAAGAACTGTGTGATGTCATCATGTCTATATGAAAGAACTGTGTGATGTCATCATGTCCATATGGAGGAACTGTGTGATGTCATCATGTCTATATGGAAGAACTGTGTGATGTCATCATGTCTATATGGAGGAACTGTGTGACGTCATCATGTCCATATGGGGGAACTGTGTGATGTCATCATGTTTATATGGAGGAACTGTGTGATGTCATCATGTCTATATGGAGGAACTGTGTGATGTCATCATGTCTATATGGAAGAACTGTGTGATGTCATCATGTCTATATGGAAGAACTGTGTGATGTCATCATGTCCATATGGGGGAACTGTGTGATGTCATCATGTTTATATGGAGGAACTGTGTGATGTCATCATGTCTATATGGAGGAACTGTGTGATGTCATCATGTCTATATGGAAGAACTGTGTGATGTCATCATGTCTATATGGATGAACTGTGTGACGTCATCATGTCCATATGGGGGAACTGTGTGATGTCATCATGCTTATATGGAGGAACTGTGTGATGTCATCATGTCTATATGGAGGAACTGTGTGATGTCGTCATGTCCATATGGAGAAACTGTGTGATGTCATCATGTCCATATGGAAGAACTGTGTGATGTCATCATGTCCATATGGAGGAACTGTGTGATGTCATCATGTCCATATGGAGGAACTGTGTGATGTCATCATGTCCATATGGAGGAACTGTGTGATGTCATCATGTCTATATGGAGGAACTGTGTGATGTCATCATGTCTATATGGGGAACTGTGTGATGTCATCATGTCCATATGGAGGAACTGTGTGATGTCATCATGTCCATATGGAGGAACTGTGTGATGTCATCATGTCCATATGGAGGAACTGTGTGATGTCATCATGTCTATATGGAGGAACTGTGTGATGTCATAATGTCTATATGGGGAACTGTGTGATGTTATCATATCTATATGGAGGAACTGTGTGATGTCATTGTGTCTATATGAAGGGACATTTCTGAGGAATGTGTCCAGTACCTGTATGAAGTATGAAGAAGGTCCTACCCGGGACTAGCAAGGTGAACCTAATAAAGTGTCCAGTTCGTGCATGTCCCGCTATCATCTGTCTGTGTCCCAGACTTCATCCTATGTAGAAATAATTCTTCTTGGAGCCGCAGATGCCATTAAAATACTTCTCTAATAACTGAGCATTAGTATAGGACTGTATGATGACATATACATTACATGGCGGTACACTGCAGTACTTAAGATGATTATATCTCTTTCTAGCACTCATCTCCCGCTGGGTCACATGGATTGTAGAGGATGGGGGTTGTCTCCTCTTGCTGTAGTGTTGTGCACGATTCTGCTATCACCCACAACCATGTGCAGACTGTGAATCAGGGGAAGAACTATAGGGGGTTTGGAGGTAGCAGCAGCCCCAGGGCCCTGGTGCCTAAGGGGGCCAAAAAAGCACTTCTGCCCCATAAGATAACACCAGTTTTATAAATGGTGCCTATTAGACATGGAGTCCTGTTACAGATTTTGAATTGGGGCCCCGTAGCTACCGGTAACGCCTCTGCTGTGAATTAGGGCCCCTTTCCACCGCTCCAGGGCCCATGACCAAGGTCCATTGCAGCACACTTGCTATTCAGCTGCAAATCCAATATAAACCTATAGCGCAGTGGTCTCCAACCTGCGGACCTCCAGATGTTGCAAAACTACAACTCCCAGCATGCTGGGAGTTGTAGTTTTGCAACATCCGGAGGTCCGCAGGTTGAAGACCACTGCTATAGTAGGTGGCTAAAGGGGTTATTATCCAGGTAAAAAACGTTTTTATATATATTAACTGGCTCCAGAAAGTTAAACAGATTTGTAAATTACATCTATAAAAAAAATCTTAATCCTTTCAGTACTTATGAGCTGCTGAAGTGGAGTTGTTCTTTTCTGTCTAAGCGCTCTCTGATGACACGTGTCTCGGGAACTGTCCAGAGTAGGAGCAAATCCCCATTAGCAAACCTCTTCTACTCTGGGCAGTTCCCGAGACAAGCAGAGATGTCAGCAGAGAGCACTGTTACCAGATAGAAAAGAACAACTCAACTTCAGCAGCTGATAATTATTGGAAGGATTAAGATTTTTTTTTTTTTATAGAAGTAATTTATAGAAGTAATTTACAAATCTGTTTAACTTTCTGGAGCCAGTTGATATATAAAAAAAAAAAAGTTTTTTTCCTGGAATACCCCTTTAAGGGACCATGTTCTTTTTTGCCCAAGGCCTTTTGCTAGTCTTATTTACCCCAAATCCTACTTCTGTCAGGTCCCCAGCTACCTATAGGCTTCTGAAGTTAATCCACCACCTCCATTATCTTTGCCACCTTAGGTTAGGGCCTAAGGGGTACTCCGGTGGAAAACTTTTTTTTTTTTAATCAACTGGTGCCAGAAAGTTAAACAGATTTGTAATTTACTTCTATTAAAAAAAAAAATCGTAATCCTTCCAGTACTTATTAGCTGTTGAATACTACAGAGGAAATTATTTTCTTTTTGGAACACAGAGCTCTCTGCTGACATCACTAGCACAGTGCTCTCTGCTGACATCTCTGTCCATTTGAATAACTGTCCAGAGTAGGAGAAAATATATGCTGTTCTGGACAGTTCCTAAAATGGACAGAGGTGTCAGCAGAGAGCACTGTGGTCATGATGTCAGCAGAGAGCACTGTGTTCCAAAAAGAAAATAATTTCCTCTGTAGTATTCAGCAGCTAATAAGTACTGGAAGGATTAAGATTTTTTAATATAAGTAATTTACAAATCTGTTTAATTTTATGGCACCAGTTGATTTAAAAAAAAAATTCCACCGGTGTACCCCTTTAATATTATAACAAGAAACTATCTTGACCGCTCTCTTATAAGGAAGTTGTTAGAGATTAGGGTTGGAAGATACTATAGCATTACAATCAGTGGGGGGGTTCCACTTGTGACACCCCCTATGATCTGGGACATCCATTATGCAGGGATTTGTACGGGCGTACTGTCACTGTGGAAATAATGTAGTGTTGAGCACGAATATTCGTAATGAGAATTTTTATCGCCAATATTGTCCTAAGGCTGTCTGGGCATGCTGGGAGTTGTAGTTTTGCAACAGCTGGAGACACCCTGGTTGGTAAACACTGGATTGGGCGAAAGTCTATGGGAGCTACGAAAACGTAGGATCAGGAGGGCACCCAGCATAAGAATTGGGCCACACGGGTCACTGCAAAATCGGTCCCACATTGCGACTGTAAGAGTACTGTTTTTTAGTGATGAGCAGCAGGCCCATATTCAAAATCGCCATATTTAGCAAATATGTTGACGATTATTCGTCCTATGTTTGCGAAATTCGCATATTCGCTATGCTCATTCCCTTTTTTATTTCCATGTGAAAAATTGCATGAACAATGCGCAAAAGAATTCATATTAAAAAAAAAAGAATTAAAAAAAAAAGTTAAATTCGCATTGGGAAATTTGCATAAAATTTGCATGGGAAAAAAAATAAAAATAAACGAATATTCGTCATTACGAATATAGTGCTATATATTTGTAATGACGAATATTCGTTTATTTTTAGTTTTAAAGTGAATGAACATAGCGAATATGCGAATTTCGCGAACATAGGACGAATAATTGTCAATATATTTGCGAAATATGGTGAATTCGAATATGGCCCCTGCTGCTCATCACTATAAACCAGTACTCCTGCAGTTTCAATGTGGCGCCGATTTTGCAGTGACCCATGTGGCCCAATTCTTGTCCTGGATGCCCTCCTGATCCTACGTTTTTGTAGCTCCCATAGACTTTCGCCCAATCCAGTGTTTCCCAACCAGGGTGCCCCCAGCTGTTGCAAAACTACAACTCCCAGCATGCCCAGACAGCCTTCGGCTGTCTGGGCATGCTGGAAGTTGTAGTTTTGCAACAGCTGGAGGCACCCTGGTTGGTAAACACTGGCCCAACCTTTTGTCCTCTTCTCACTCGTCATGTGTATTGTGCAGAAAATATGGTAAAATCCAGAGAATTTTTGGGCAGCCAGAATGAAGACTGAAAAATGTTATTGATTTTCTGCAGGAAATGTTAATGCTGATAAACCAGAGCGGGTATTGGGAGCCATTATTATCCATCTCTCTGCTGCCCGATTTGCTGGAAAGTAATAACGCCACCATTTTTCAGAATGTCAATTACTCCCTCTAGAAAATAGAGCAGCAAATAAAGCGTAAATCCTTATCAGGAGAGAGGACGGACTCATCGGCACTACCACAGCCGCTCATACTGGACATGGCGACACATGGTATGACCAACACTACCGAACACAACCGAGCCCGACTACTGGAGGAAAAGGAAGAAGGAAGAAAGAGAGGGAGGAAGGGAGGGAGGAAGAGAATAAGGAAGAGAATAAGGAATAAAGGGGGGAAGAGAATAAAGAAGAGAGGGAGGAAGAGAATAAGGAAGAGAGGGAGGAAGAGAATAAAGAAGAGAGGGAGGAAGAGAGGGAGGAAGAGAATAAGGAAGAGAGGGAGGAAGAGAATAAGGAAGAGAGGGAGGAAGAGAGGGAGGAAGAGAATAAGGAAGAGAGGGAGGAAGAGAATAAAGAAGAGAGGGAGGAAGAGAGGGAGGAAGAGAATAAGGAAGAGAGGGAGGAAGAGAATAAGGAAGAGAGGGAGGAAGAGAGGGAGGAAGAGAATAAGGAAGAGAGGGAGGAAGAGAATAAGGAAGAGAGGGAGAAAGAGAATAAGGAAGGAAGAGAGGGAGGAAGAGAGTAAGGAAGAGAGGGAGAAAGAGAATAAGGAAGGAAGAGAGGGAGGAAGAGAGGGAGGAAGAGAATAAGGAAGAGAATAAGGAAGAAAGGGGGGAAGAGAATAAAGAAGAGAGGGAGGAAGAGAATAAGGAAGGAAGAGAGGGAGGAAGAGAGGGAGGAAGAGAGGGAGGAAGAGAATAAGGAAGAGAGGGAGGAAGAGAATAAGGAAGGAAGAGAGGGAGGAAGAGAGGGAGGAAGAGAGGGAGGAAGATAATAAGGAAGAGAGGGAGGAAGAGAATAAGGAAGAGAATAAGGAAGGAAGAGAGGGGGGAAGAGAATAAGGAAAAGAGGGAGGAAGAGAATAAGGAAGGAAGGAATAAGGAAAGAAGAGAGGGAGGAAGAGAATAAGGAAAGAAGAGCAGGAGGGAGAGAATAAGGAAGGAAGAGAGGGAGGAAGAGAATAAGGAAGAGAGGGGGGAAGATAATTAGGAGGCAAGAGAAGAAAATAAGGAAGGAAGAGAGGGAGGAAAAGAATTAGGAGGGAAGAGAGGAAGAGAATAAGGAAAGAAAACAGGGAGGAAGAGAATAAGGAAAAGAGGGAGGAAGAGATTAAAGGGGTACTTCCGTGGATTTTTTTATTTTTTTTAAATCAACTGGTGCCAGAAAGTTAAACAGATTTGTAAATTACTTCTATTAAAAAAAAAAATCATAATCCTTCCAGTACTTTTTAGGGGCTGTAGAATACAGAGGAATTGTTTTTCTTTTTAGATTTCTCTGATGTCATGAGCACAGTGCTCTCTGCTGACCTCTGCTGTCCGTTTTAGGAACTGTCCAGAGCAGCATATGTTTGCTATGGGGATTTTCTCCTGCTCTGGACAGTTCCTAAAATGGACAGCAGAGGTCAGCAGAGAGCACTGTGCTCATGACATCAGAGAAATCTAAAAAGATAAGCATTTCCTTTTTAGTATATAGCCTCTAAAAAGGGTTAAGATTTTTTAATAGAAGTCATTTACAAATCCGTTTAACTTTCTGGCACCAGTTGATTTAAAAAAAAAAAAGTTTTCCACGTGAGTACCCCTTTAAGAAGGCAAAGAATAAGCTGGAAATAAGGACGAGAGAAAGGATAGAAGGAAAAAGAAAAGAAGTAGGAACGGAAGGAGGAAGGACAGAAGAGAATAAGGAAAGAATGGAGAATAAGGTGGAGAATAAAGTTGGAAGAGAAAAAAGAAGGAATAATGAAGGGGTGGAGGAATGGGGGATGAATACAGATGCAGATTAACCCAGTAAAGAAGGGGATAAGGCAAAAAAAAAGGAAGAGGGAAAGAAATTAGAAAAAAATGAGGGAAAATAAATCAAAGCAGGAAGGAATACATTTTTGTTACTGTTTCGGATCACAGGGGAGCAGTATTAGTCCGGGCGCTCTCTGTGGTGCTGAAAAGTTTTCATTAATTCGGCGATCGGACTGCAGGAAGGAAGGTAAGAGACCTCCTCCTGTGCTACAGCTGTTCGGGATGCAGCGATTATACCGCGGCGATCCCGAACAGCTCCCTGAGCTAACCGGCACATTTTACTTTCACTTTTAGCCCCGCGGCTCAGCTTTGAGCGCGCGGCTAAAGGGTTAATAGGGCGCGGCACCGCGATCAGTGCCGCGCGCTATTAGCGTCGGGTCCCGGCTTCACTATGATGCCAGGCCCGCCGTGATATGATGCGGGGTTACCGTGTAACCCCGCGTTATATCACGGGAGTGGGATTAGGGGCGTAAGTTTACACCCTTGGTCCTTAACAGGTTAAATTAATGAAATTGATTTTAAAAATTAGCTGCGTCCTCATGGCCAAAATGGTCTGTGTCCTTAAGGGGTTAATGCATGTGAAGATAAAGTCCTTATAAAAAAGGTGGAAAGGTAATGGTGGACATATCTGCAGCCAAGTTTGGTTGAAGTCTAGTGGTGCAACTATGGGTGGTGCAGTCTGGAGACTCAACTATCAGTGGTGCAGTCTGGGGAGGCAACTATAGGAGGTGCATTGGTGAAGTCTGGGGGCACAACTATGGCTGTTACATTGGTAAAGTATAGGGACACATCTATGGGTGGCACATTGGTAGCAGTCTGGGGACTAAACTATGGCTGGTGCAATGGTACAGTCTGAAGACTCAACTATCGGGAACTGTCTGGGAACGCAACAGTGGTAGCGGGGTATGATGAGGGCCGATGTTGTTACCCTAGGGCCAAATGGCATTAACCCCTTGTATTCTTGATGCCAGGGCGTGGTTTAGCCTAAAGCCATCTGAAGGTATGACTGAAGGTAATGACTCTGACACCAAGTTGCAGCCAACGGGAGCTTTACTGAGGTAGACAGATGGTAAAGTCTATACAGTTCAGCCAGGGCCCACGGAGGTGTCCAGTGATGCAGAGACCTTAAGGGCTTGCTGGACAAACACACTAGACAAGACTGCACTGGACCTCAGCAGAAGAGAGAGAAGCTCCACCCAGGGCTTATATGGGGGAGACTAGCAGGGAGCCCATAGGTCACTCTTGGGATCACCTGGTCACTGGTACCTCCTGGGTAACAATCACATGACAAGTCACATGGTAACAGTCGTAAAGTGACGCTTTCTGAACACATTACATGGTATAATACATTAGAAACATATTTACATGGGGGAACAGATTCAAGGGGGCCCAGGGGACACTGTAGGACGGCTGCCTGACAGGGCAACAAGGGTACGGGGTAACACCTCCCCGTACTGGGCCACCACACAACTATAGGTGGTGCATTGGTGTAGTCTGGGGACGAAACTATGGGTGGTGCATTGGTGTAGTCTGGGGACCCAACTATGGGTGGCGCATTGGTGTAGTCTGGGGACCCAACTATGGGTGGTGCATTGGTCTAGTCGGGGAACTAAACTATGGGTGGTGCAATGTACAGTCTGAAGACTAAACTATTGGTGGTGAGGTCTGGGAACGAAACTATAGGTGGTGTATTGGTGCAGTCTGGGGACACGACTATGGGTGGTGCATTGGTGTAGTCTGGGGACACGACTATGGGTGGTGCATTGGTGTAGTCTGGGGACACGACTATGGGTGGTGCATTGGTGTAGTCTGGGGACCCAACTATGGGTTGTGCATTGGTGTAGTCCAGGGACTAAACTATGTGTGGTGCATTGGTGTAGCCTGGGGACCCAATTATGGGTGGTGCACTGGTGTAGTCCATGGTGTAGTCTGGGGACCCAACTATGGGTGGTGCATTGGTGTAGTCCAGGGACTAAACTATGGGTGGTGCATTGGTGTAGTCTGGGGACCCAAAAATGGGTGGTGCATTGGTGTAATCCAGGGACTAAACTATGGGTGGTGCATTGGTGTAGTCTGCGGACCAAATTATGGGTGGCGCATTGGTGTAGTCTGGGGACCCATCTATGGGTGGTGCATTGGTAGCAGTCACACTTGGTGCACATGATAAGTATAATACCAGTATTATAAATGGCACAAGGTAGGTTGGGGGCCTGTTACACCTCTGGTGGAAGTTGTTGTACTACAGGTTAGGTCCCTGACCGCTATCTCTGGCCGGCAATGTCCTCTACATATAATGTGATATCCTGACGAGCCCTCTGTCTGGATTCACGCCACAGCGGATAGATTGGCGCCCAGCGGTTGCACTGTTATTTTGCAGTTCATGTGCTGACATTTCTCACTTACAGGAGGCGTTTAGCTTTGCAGGTGCCTGGGGCGATCATTTCCTGTCCCCAGTGAACTTTACACGAGGGGCCCATTGCTTCTCTAGGAATACGCCAGTGTAAGACCTTTCCCTGGGAGAGGGGTCGAGATCGCCCGCCCTTCCTCCGACTAGTAATAAAACAGGACAGAGTCTCAGCCAATGGTTCTCTGCTTGTAATGAAATGACATTTCCATGTTCTGCACGGTGACCACAATCTGAGGCTCTGAATTCATTACCATGCTGAGAGGAGGAGGTGGGGGGGTAACCTTTAAGTGTAGCTGACTTCTGCTGATGTGATGGAGCTTCAGTCTATTCCTTAGAAGATGCCCCCAGTTGTACGCGGCTGACAGTGAAACGTTCAAGACGGAACAGCTCCGCTCAACCTTCAAGGATAAGAAGCAGGTCGCATTTCCAGCCTTCGCTGTTGAATCTTTAAAACCCTGTGGAGTCTGAGATCCTGTCAGTCTGACTCCCAGTGACTTTACTGGAGCTCCTGAAAAGATGCTGAAGTTTAAAGAGTACCTGTCATGGTCTTGTTAAATTCTATAATCCTCCCAGGTCACTGCCCCCATCATGATAAACCACCCCCTGCCTTTATTTTTTATTATTTTTTAGTTTTCTACCTTGATATTTCTCTGTATTTTTGTCTCAGTCAGATTCACAGACTGGGAAGGGGCGTTCCCCAGCAGGCGTGACATCATCTGAAGCCATACAGGGGAGAACTTCCTCCCTCACTCTGCTACACACAGCCCAGAGCAGTTCAGTGTGAGATGAGCTATGATTGGCTAAGGCTGCACACACCCTCCTCAGCACTCCAGACTGCGTTTCCTGATTTTGGACTTCTGCCAGGCGAGCAGGAGTCCAAAGTCTGTGCAAGAGATGGGGGGAAATGTGCTCTGGACAAGTACGGAGACACAAATAAAACATAGAAAACTTCATTTTGTTAAACAAAGATTTTTTATTTACCATAAGGAGTGCAATAGCAAAAATTAGTTTTAATGAGAGTGCCCATTTAACTCCTCAAATGGGTCCTCCAGTCTTCTTTCTTCAAGACAGCCCATTCAATATTACATTGCCTCGGGTCCAACTCTAAGCGATGCAGGTACAATCGATGGCAAACAGTAAGTGGAGCCCCCCCCAATCTAATATTCATAGCTGGTCTTGGAGATAGGCCATGATTTTTAGAAGGCTGGATTACCCCTTTCAGGGTGGGGCCTTAAAGTGTATCTGTCACTTTAAAAAAGGAAAATCTACATATGTAGTGTCCCAGTACAATTGCACCAGCTTCTGTCCTTAGAAAGTTGTCAGAGCTAAGGGGGTACTCTGCCCCTAGACATCTTATCCCTTATGCATGGCGGGACCCCCGCGATCTCCTTGCTGCACCCGGCATTCGTTTAGAGCGTTGGGTGCAGCGTCAGAGGCTTGTGACACCATGGCGACACCCCTCAATGCAAGCCTATGGGAGGGGGCGTGACAGCCGTCACGCCCCTTCCCATAGACTTGCATTGAGGGGGCATGGCCATGATGTCATGAGTGGGGGCGTGACCGTGATGTCACGAGCCTCTGCCCCGCATCACCAGTCATCTAGCATGGAGCAATGTCTGGGGTGCCAAAAACCGAGACCACTGGGGTCCCCCGATCAGACATCTTATCCCCTGTCCTTTGAATAGGGAATAAGATATCTAGGGGCAGAGTACCCCTTTAAAGCTTTTACATAATGCATAAATGTGTATGAAGTTTATTGTACACAGTAATATATCAAAATAGGAAGGGTTAACATTTCTTGTATTTACTGTACACAGAATAATGATGCTTTGATCACGTGATGCTCCTAGCCAACCTCTCTATCCCAGGGGAGGGGTGGACCAACACCTCTTAGAACCAGCTGGGTGCCACATGTCTCTCAGGTCTCCTCCTACTGAGCCGACTAGTGAAGCTAAAGTCTATGCCCGGTAGGCCTGACTTGCAAGCGTAACATCTCCTAATCTTACTATTGCTAGGTCACATGTTTCCAACCTATGTAGCAATCTGTCTACAATCCGGTCACTGTTCTTGTTTCTGTCCATGCTGTGAGGATGGTGTTCTACAAGATTCCGTCTTTGTTAGAGAGAAGACGGCTGAACAAGGGCCTCTCTGAATGACCTTAATCACTTTGTTAGCCTATGGTCGAAGTTAGTGTTTTCTGTCTGCCATGTCAGAAAGACTTCCCTGGTTGTGCCCTTCTGAGTATCCTGTTTCAGGACCACCACTAAGTGAGTAAAGAAAAGTCCTTGCACCACAACAATCCAACCTGTGAAGATCCTTATCAGCAGTTTCAGTAATATTGGATTGAGCACGTGAGAAGCAAAGAACATCATATCTGCATTAGTCATTACACATACACATGCTAAGAAGTACCCTTCAGGTTACTTAGTTTAGTAGAACTTCTGCAAAAGCGCTAACTAAAGGGACAGTGACCAAATATTCAATCTTCTGTCTTAAAAAACGGAAGCATTCCAAGTTATACAAAAGCAATAGCATTATTGGAAGTTTGAGTAAAGTTGGTTCTCAGAATCCTGGTGTCCAGAGGTCTCATTCCTGCACTTTGCATAGAGGAACAGCTTCCCTGGTTGCTGTTGTGTCATGTGACATATACTAAGGACTACTACACCCAGCAGAAACTACATTCCCTTCCGTTGACTCAGTATTTTGATCATTCTCAGACCTGACTTATAGCTATAACATGTAGAGAGATGCGTTGCTGAGCGCTTTTCTCCCCGCACTGTGTGCGTGACCAAGACAGACCCATAGACTAACATCCGGAACCCCCAGACCTCAAGTGGCCAAAATTTTTTTTTTTTTAGGGTGGGTTTACACCACGATTTTGCTATACGGTTTCATAAAAAAAAAAAACGTATACAACCATAAAGAAAACCGTGCCCATAGACTTCCCATTCAAAACCGTATGCACCATATTCTATACAGTTGTCTCCGTTTGCACATATTTGCATAAAAGTGCTGCAGAGCCGCCACATATAGGTTACAGCACAGTGCCATCTAGTGGACAAAAAGTAAAGTAGTGCTTTCCATAGAAAGCAATGGGAAACGTAAGCCCTAGTTTAAAAGGGGTACTCCACTGAAAAACATCTTATCCCCTATCGAAAGGATAGGGGATAAGATGTCTAATCGCAGGGGTCCATCCGCTGGGGACCCCCACAATCTCCACCGCGGCATCCCAGTCATCTGGTCGAACTCCGCTGCTTGCCGGATGACTGGTGACTACAGCCGCCATGTCCCCTACCATAGACATGAATGGAGGGCGTGTGGCGTGACGTCATGAACACAGAAGCTCTAAGCTTCCGTGTTCCAGACGTTGTCGCTGCCGGCCCGGAGATCGTGGGGGTCTCTAGCTGCGGGACCCCGGTGATCAGACATCTTATCCCCTGTCCTTTCGATAGGGGATAAGATGTTTTTCAGCTGAGTACCCCTTTAAGTTGAAGGCACACGTCAGTGTCACGATGCCGGCTGGCAGGTAGTGGATCCTCTGTGCCAGAGAGGGATTGGCGTGGACCGTGCTAGTGGATCGGTTCTAAGACACTACTGGTTTTCACCAGAGCCCGCCGCAAAGCGGGATGGTCTTGCTGCGGCGGTAGTGACCAGGTCGTATCCACTAGCAACGGCTCAACCTCTCTGACTGCTGAAGATAGGCGCGGTACAAGGGAGTAGACAGAAGCAAGGTCGGACGTAGCAGAAGGTCGGGGCAGGCAGCAAGAATCGTAGTCAGGGGCAACGGCAGGAGGTCTGGAACACAGGCTAGGAACACACAAGGAAACGCTTTCACTGGCACAATGGCAACAAGATCCGGCGAGGGAGTGAAGGGGAAGTGAGGTATAAATAGGGAGTGCACAGGTGAACACACTAATTGGAACCACTGCGCCAATCAGCGGCGCAGTGGCCCTTTAAATCGCAGAGACCCGGCGCGCGCGCGCCCTAGGGAGCGGGGCCGCGCGCGCCGGGACAGGACAGACGGAGAGCGAGTCAGGTACGGGAGCCGGGATGCGCATCGCGAGCGGGCGCTACCCGCATCGCGAATCGCATCCCGGCTGGAGACGGTATCGCAGCGCACCGGGTCAGTGGAGCTGCCCGGAGCGCTGCGGTAGCGAGAGAGAAGCGAGCGCTCCGGGGAGGAGCGGGGACCCGGAGCGCTCGGCGTAACAGTACCCCCCCCCTTGGGTCTCCCCCTCTTCTTAGAGCCTGAGAACCTGAGGAGCAGACTTTTGTCTAGGATGTTGTCCTCAGGTTCCCAGGATCTCTCTTCAGGTCCACAGCCCTCCCAATCCACCAAAAAGAACTTTTTTCCTCTGACCGTCTTGGAGGCCAGTATCTCTTTCACTGAGAAGACGTCAGAAGAACCGGAGACAGGAGTGGGAGAAACTAATTTGGGAGAGAAACGGTTGATGATGAGTGGTTTAAGAAGAGAGACATGAAAGGCATTAGGAATACGGAGAGAAGGAGGAAGAAGAAGTTTGTAAGAGACAGGATTAATTTGGCACAAGACTTTGAAGGGACCAAGATAGCGTGGACCCAGTTTGTAACTGGGGACACGAAAGCGGACATATTTAGCGGAGAGCCATACCTTGTCTCCGGGAGCAAAAATGGGGGGAGCTCTTCTTTTCTTATCGGCAAACTTTTTCATGCGAGATGAAGCCTGTAAAAGAGAAACTTGGGTCTCTTTCCATATGGTGGAAAGATCACGAGTCACTTCATCTACCGCGGGCAAACCAGAGGGCAAGGGAGTAGGGAGGGGGGGAAGAGGGTGACGGCCGTACACCACGAAAAATGGGGATTTGGAGGAAGATTCAGAGACTCTAAAGTTATACGAGAATTCGGCCCATGGTAGAAGATCTGCCCAATCATCCTGGCGGGAGGAAACAAAATGTCGTAAATAATCACCCAAGACCTGGTTAATTCTTTCTACTTGTCCATTGGATTGAGGATGATATGCAGAAGAAAAGTTTAATTTAATCTTGAGTTGTTTACAGAGAGCCCTCCAGAATTTTGACACGAATTGGACGCCTCTATCCGAGACTATTTGTGTGGGCAACCCGTGAAGACGAAAAATGTGTACAAAAAATTGTTTAGCCAACTGAGGCGCTGAAGGAAGACCAGGAAGAGGGATGAAATGTGCCATCTTGGAGAATCGATCAACGACCACCCAAACAACAGTGTTGCCACGGGATGGGGGTAGGTCTGTAATAAAATCCATACCAATCAGAGACCAAGGCTGTTCGGGGACAGGCAGAGGATGAAGAAAACCAGCGGGCTTCTGGCGAGGAGTCTTATCCCGAGCACAGACAGTGCAGGCTCGCACAAAGTCCACGACATCCGTCTCCAGAGTCGGCCACCAATAGAAGCGAGAGATGAGTTGCACAGATTTCTTGATGCCTGTATGACCTGCGAGATGGGAGGAGTGACCCCATTTGAGGATTCCGAGGCGTTGGCGTGGAGAGACGAAGGTCTTTCCTGGAGGAGTTTGCCTGATGGAGGCTGGAGAAGTGGAGATCAGGCAGTCAGGAGGAATGATGTGTTGCGGAGAGAGTTCGACTTCCGAGGCATCCGAGGAAGGAGAGAGAGCATCGGCCCTAATGTTCTTATCGGCAGGCCGAAAGTGAATTTCAAAATTAAATCGGGCAAAGAACAGAGACCACCTGGCCTGGCGAGGATTCAGCCGTTGGGCAGACTGGAGATAGGAGAGGTTCTTGTGATCGGTGTAAATAATAACAGGAAATCTTGATCCCTCCAGCAGATGCCTCCATTCCTCAAGTGCTAATTTAATGGCTAGAAGCTCTCGATCCCCGATGGAGTAGTTCCTCTCCGCCGGAGAGAAGGTCCTAGAAAAAAAACCACAAGTAACAGCATGCCCGGAAGAATTTTTTTGTAGAAGAACCGCTCCAGCTCCTACAGAGGAGGCATCAACCTCCAATAGGAAGGGTTTAGATGGGTCAGGTCTGGAGAGCACGGGAGCCGAAGAAAAGGCAGACTTGAGCCGTTTAAAGGCGTCTTCCGCTTGAGGAGGCCAAGACTTGGGATTGGCATTTTTTTTGGTTAAAGCCACGATAGGGGCCACAACGGTAGAAAAATGTGGAATAAATTGCCTGTAATAATTGGCGAACCCCAAAAAACGTTGGATAGCACGGAGTCCGGAGGGGCGTGGCCAATCTAAGACGGCAGAGAGTTTGTCTGGATCCATTTGTAGTCCCTGGCCAGAGACCAAGTATCCTAGGAAAGGAAGAGATTGGCATTCAAACAGACATTTCTCTATCTTGGCATAAAGTTGATTGTCACGAAGTCTCTGAAGAACCATACGGACATGCTGGCGGTGTTCTTCTAGATTGGCAGAAAAAATCAGGATATCGTCCAGATATACAACAACACAGGAGTATAAGAGATCACGAAAAATTTCATTAACAAAGTCTTGGAAGACGGCAGGGGCGTTGCACAGGCCAAAGGGCATGACCAGATACTCAAAGTGTCCATCTCTAGTGTTAAATGCCGTTTTCCATTCATCCCCCTCTCTGATGCGGATGAGATTATAAGCACCTCTTAAGTCCAGTTTGGTAAAGATGTGGGCACCTTGGAGGCGATCAAAGAGTTCAGAGATGAGGGGTAGAGGGTAGCGGTTCTTTATCGTGATTTTATTAAGACCGCGGTAGTCAATGCAAGGGCGTAGAGAGTCATCTTTTTTGGACACAAAGAAAAATCCGGCTCCGGCAGGAGAGGAGGATTTACGGATAAAGCCTTTTTTAAAATTTTCCTGGATGTACTCCGACATAGCAAGAGTCTCTGGGGCGGACAGAGGATAGATTCTGCCCCGGGGTGGAGTAGTGCCCGGGAGGAGGTCAATAGGACAATCATAAGGCCTGTGAGGAGGTAGAGTCTCAGCTTGTTTTTTGCAAAAAACATCCGCAAAGTCCATATAGGCCTTAGGGAGACCGGTTACAGGGGGAACCACAGAGTCACGGCAAGGGGTACTGGGAACCGGTTTTAGGCAGTCCTTGAAACAAGAGGGCCCCCAACTCTTGATCTCCCCAGTGGACCAATCCAGGGTTGGGGAATGGAGTTGAAGCCAGAGTAGTCCAAGGAGGATTTCGGAAGTGCAATTGGGGAGGACCAAAAATTCAATCTTCTCGTGATGAGGTCCGATGCACATTAGAAGGGGCTCCGTGCGGAAACGTATGGTACAATCCAATCTTTCATTGTTTACACAATTGATGTAGAGGGGTCTGGCGAGACTGGTCACTGGGATGTTGAACCTGTTGACGAGAGAGGCCAAAATAAAATTTCCTGCAGATCCGGAATCCAAGAAGGCCATAGTAGAGAAGGAGAAGGCAGAGGCAGATATCCGCACAGGCACAGTAAGACGTGGAGAAGCAGAGTAGACATCAAGGACTGTCTCACCTTTGTGCGGAGTCAGCGTACGTCTTTCCAGGCGGGGAGGACGGATAGGACAATCCTTCAGGAAGTGTTCGGTACTGGCACAGTACAGACAGAGATTCTCCATGCGGCGTCGTGTCCTCTCTTGAGGTGTCAGGCGAGACCGGTCGACCTGCATAGCCTCCACGGCGGGAGGCACAGAAACGGATTGCAGGGGACCAGAGGAGAGAGGAGCCGGGGAAAAAAAACGTCTTGTGCGAACAAAGTCCATATCCTGGCGGAGCTCCTGACGCCTTTCGGAAAAACGCATGTCAATGCGAGTGGCAAGATGGATGAGTTCATGTAGGTTAGCAGGGATTTCTCGTGCGGCCAGAACATCTTTAATGTTGCTGGATAGGCCTTTTTTAAAGGTCGCGCAGAGGGCCTCATTATTCCAGGATAATTCTGAAGCAAGAGTACGGAATTGTACGGCGTACTCGCCAACGGAAGAATTACCCTGGACCAGGTTCAACAGGGCAGTCTCAGCAGAAGAGGCTCGGGCAGGTTCCTCAAAGACACTTCGAATTTCTGAGAAGAAGGAGTGTATAGAGGCAGTGACGGGGTCATTGCGGTCCCAGAGCGGTGTGGCCCATGACAGAGCTTTTCCAGACAGAAGGCTGACTACGAAAGCCACCTTAGACCTTTCAGTAGGGAACTGGTCCGACATCATCTCCAAGTGCAGGGAACATTGGGAAAGAAAGCCACGGCAGAATTTAGAGTCCCCATCAAATTTATCCGGCAAGGATAGTCGTAGACCAGAAGCGGCCACTCGCTGCGGAGGAGGTGCAGGAGCTGGCGGAGGAGATGATTGCTGAAGCTGTGGTAGTAGCTGCTGTAGCATCACGGTCAGTTGAGACAGCTGTTGGCCTTGTTGCGCTATCTGTTGTGACTGCTGGGCGACCACCGTGGTGAGGTCGGCGACAACTGGCAGAGGAACTTCAGCGGGATCCATGGCCGGATCTACTGTCACGATGCCGGCTGGCAGGTAGTGGATCCTCTGTGCCAGAGAGGGATTGGCGTGGACCGTGCTAGTGGATCGGTTCTAAGACACTACTGGTTTTCACCAGAGCCCGCCGCAAAGCGGGATGGTCTTGCTGCGGCGGTAGTGACCAGGTCGTATCCACTAGCAACGGCTCAACCTCTCTGACTGCTGAAGATAGGCGCGGTACAAGGGAGTAGACAGAAGCAAGGTCGGACGTAGCAGAAGGTCGGGGCAGGCAGCAAGAATCGTAGTCAGGGGCAACGGCAGGAGGTCTGGAACACAGGCTAGGAACACACAAGGAAACGCTTTCACTGGCACAATGGCAACAAGATCCGGCGAGGGAGTGAAGGGGAAGTGAGGTATAAATAGGGAGTGCACAGGTGAACACACTAATTGGAACCACTGCGCCAATCAGCGGCGCAGTGGCCCTTTAAATCGCAGAGACCCGGCGCGCGCGCGCCCTAGGGAGCGGGGCCGCGCGCGCCGGGACAGGACAGACGGAGAGCGAGTCAGGTACGAGAGGCGGGATGCGCATCGCGAGCGGGCGCTACCCGCATCGCGAATCGCATCCCGGCTGGAGACGGTATCGCAGCGCACCGGGTCAGTGGAGCTGCCCGGAGCGCTGCGGTAGCGAGAGAGAAGCGAGCGCTCCGGGGAGGAGCGGGGACCCGGAGCGCTCGGCGTAACAGTCAGGACACTCAAAAATCTCTGGGACAATTCCCCTTCGTTGAGTCTGCGTCAAAGTGGTACTCCGGTGGAAAAAAGTTATACAGATTTGTGTATTACTTCTATATAAAAATCTTAATCCTTCCAGTACTTATCAGCTGCTGTATTCTCCAGAGGAAGTTGTGTAGTTCTTTCCAGTCTGACCTCTGCTGACACCACTGTCCATGTCAGGAATTGACCAGAGCAGGAGAGGCTTGCTATGGGGATTTGCTCCTGCTCTGGACAGTTCCTGACATGGACAGCGGTGTCAGCAGAGAGCACTGTGGTCACACTGGAAAGAACTACACAACTTCCTCTGGAGCATACAGCAGCGGGAAAAAACTGGAAGCATTAAGATTTTTACATAGAAGTCATTTACAATTCTGTATAACTTTCTGGTAGACTTGTGCAGAACCAAAAATTTTGTTTCGTTTCGTTTATTTTCGGGGGGAAATTTTTCAGTTCTGTTCGACATTCCGCATGGAATAATTTGTTACATTCTGTCTTCGGACAAAGTCGGAAAATTTTTCGGATCTATTCGTTATTCATGTTTTATTACTTATTCGTCCGAATTTGTTATTTGTAACTAAATGAATTGCACATTTCTACTTTCTGGCACCAGTTGATCTGAAAACGTGTTTTCCACCCGAGTACCCCCTTCACCTAGCCAAGACCACGCTGCCAGGATAGTGCGACAACGGGTGGCATTAAAGGAAGATAACCTGCAGGCTTCATTGCAACAAGGCACTGGATGTCGCCTGCCCCGAGACAAGTCGGGAGATACCAAATAAACACGTAACGGCCTCGCTCCTTCAGAGCAGGTGATAGAGCGGCGGATTCTGAGGACATAATTCGGCTGCTATCCAGAGATAAATGGTCGGAATAATTCACCAGCCTTTCTGGGTCACACTCCGTGACTTATTGCAGTTACATGGTGGCATCGGACGCTTGGTGCCCGGCAGAACTATCACAGAGCCGATGATTTCTTTCCAGGATACAGAAGAAAGAACATAGTAGGAACCTTCTTTATTGGGCTTTTATGAACTTTAAAGGGGTACTCCGGTGCTTACAAATTTTATCCCCTATCCAAAGGATAGGGGATAAGATGCCTGATCGCGGGAGTCCCGCAGCTGGGGACGCCCGTGATCATGCACGGGGCACCCCGTTTGTAATCAGCCCCCGGAGTGAATTAGGGGATAAGATGTGTAAGCACCGGAGTACCCCTTTAAAGTGTGACGGGTAAATGCTGGGACTTGTAGTACTACTATTGTGGTTATGTCAATGGTGGTGCGAGTGGTGTTGCAGTCCCTTGCAAACTCCCGGGCACACACAGCCTTTATCAATGGAGGGCCTTCATGTGACGGTGGTGTAATGGGATCCTCAGGACGTGATTCCCAACTAGGGTGCCTCCAGCTGTTGCAAAACTACAACTCCCAACATGCCCGGACAGACGAAAAGACTTGCATTGAGGGGGCGGGACAGTGATGTCATGAGCCTCCGCCCCACATTGTCAGTCATCTGAAGTTCGCTCCGTGCACCAGATGTTTGGGGTGCCGCAGCCAAGATTGCAGGGGTCCCCAGCAGTGGGACCCCTGCGATCAGAGATTTTATCCCCTATCCTTTGGATAGGGGATAAGATGTCTGGGGGTGGAGTACCCCTTTCACTTCCGTCCTTCCTATGAACAGACCGTTGAAGTGTTTTAGTCCACATTCACTCATGCCAACCGATGGGACCCCCCGCGATCTCCTGTACAGGGCCCCGGCTCTTCCTGGGAATGCTGAGTCACGACACCTGCCTGATGGGTCGTAGGAGGGCCGTTCGGCTATCTTCGGCTCTCCCACAGAGATATATGGAAGGGGTGTGGCGGTGACCTCTTCGTGCGGGGGTCATAATGTGGTGGTCCTCGCGATCTAGAACGGCAGATAAGGGATACGTTTTTCAGTATGAGACTTCTCCTTTAACTTTATGGTGCCGAGGAATGTGACTGGGAAGACAAGGTCCTTGGTCCCGAAATCCAGCACCAAAATGGACCGTCCATCGGGATCTTTCTATACAGCCCTGTTTTTGTGTCCAGCACTGTTCACACATGCTCGCTGCCGGCTGATGCTCCTCCAGTCTAGGTATACCGCCGCCTCAGCATTACGTTGCCCCTTCCCATCACACCAGTCACTTCCAGGCATCGGCAGCCATAAATCCTATTCCAGTACACACTACGCGCAGTTTTATCCCCGTTTAGTGTTGCGTCTGCTGGATTCTACAGAACAGTCGGAATCATCTCTACTGCAGTTTTATTGTGAACACTGTAATGAGAGTCATTTCCAGCTCCATCCATCACAACGCACTGTACGGAGCCGCCCTCTATGGATCCCGGTCCCATCTGCTTCGAAATTTCTAAATATTAAATAATAACATCAGGAGTCGGGGCGCCCGGGGTGATTAATTGCCGGCACGGCAAAAATAAAGCAATTGCCCACATCTGGACTTTACTTGCCCCGCTGTAATAGTTCTAGATCTGAGCTGCGCAGTCATATTTAGGATTTGTCACGCTGCTTGTTCTGGATGTAGCCGAGCTCAGCAGGGGCCAAGGTTAAAAGGATACGAGTAGTTTGGAGGGGACGTGTGTCATCAAAAAGTAGCAGGGTGTAGAGGTGCCAGCGCACATGTAGACTCAGACTGGCAGAGATCGCCTGGTGAACTGAGGTCAGGACGCAGCACGCTCCTCCGGGAGGATGATAAACACCGCCAATATACGGATTTAGGTTTACTACACAATATATCTGGGGAAAACTGACTAGATTCTCACATAAGGAAGAGCTATAGCAGTACTATATATATTCATATACATAGGAACAGTATTATAGTAGTTATATTCTTGTGTATAGGGGCAGTATTATAGTAGTTATATTCTTGTATATAGGAGCAGTATTATAGTAGTTATATTCTTGTATATAGGAGCAGTATTATAGTAGTTATATTCTTGTATATAAGAACAGTATTATAGTAGTCATATTATTGTATATGGGAGCAGTATTATAGTAGTTATATTCTTGTATATAGGAGCAGTATTATAGTAGTTATATTCTTGTATATAGGAGCAGTATTATAGTAGTTATATTCTTGTATATAGGAGCAGTATTATAGTAGTTATATTCTTGTATATAGGAGCAGTATTATAGTAGTTATATTCTTGTATATAGGAGACAGTATTATAGTAGTTATATTCTTGTATATAGGAGACAGCATTATAGTAGTTATATTCTTGTATATAGGAGCAGTATTATAGTAGTTATATTCTTGTATATAGGAGCAGTATTATAGTAGTTATATTCTTGTATATAGGAGCAGTATTATAGTAGTTATATTCTTGTATATAGGAGCAGTATTATAGTAGTTATATACTTGTATATAGGAGCAGTATTATAGTAGTTAAATTCTTGTATATAAGGAGGCAGTATTATAGTAGTTATATTCTTGTATATAGGGGCAGTATTATAGTAGTTATATTCTTGTATATAGGAGCAGTATTATAGTAGTTATATTCTTGTATATAGGAGCAGTATTATAGTAGTTATATTCTTGTATATAGTAGACAGTATTATAGTAGTTATATTCTTGTATATAGGAGACAGCATTATAGTAGTTATATTCTTGTATATAGGAGCAGTATTATAGTAGTTATATTCTTGTGTATAGGGGCAGTATTATAGTAGTTATATTCTTGTATATAGGAGCAGTATTATAGTAGTTATATTCTTGCATATAGGAGGCAGTATTATAGTAGTTATGAATTTCATGGTAAGAAAAAATGCACATCGACACTCACCTGTAAAACATAGCCTTTATTGTGTCATAATCATAACATACAGCCGGCCTGGTGGGAACAGGAGCAGGGAGCGCAGCAGCCGAAGCTGTGCGGGCGAGTGGCAAACAGCTGGTTTCGCGGGTGAATCCGCTTTCTCTGGCCTCACCTGTCGTCACATCCAGGTAGGTATATATCTAGCCCAAGCCTTAAGTGTGGGAAGGGAAAATGTGGAGGAGTTTTTTGAGGAATGCAACCTCAAGGACGATATCCAAGTAATGAGCTCAAGAAACTTGGAATACCGTATCACCAACCTCGCTGAGAAAGAAATACGTCTATTTTGAATAGTTAAATCACTTAAATCATATACCAGCTGCAATAGAATACCTAGAGGATTAAGACAGTTCAAAGAAGCATCACAGTTTCAACATGATCCTTCATTTCAAGCTCGCTGGAAAGACATCCAAATGGAAAGCGCTACCAAGATGCTACGTCTGGTACTCTCCAGGAATGAAGAGGAATACAATACCACCACCACAGAACTAAGTAAATGCAAAATAGAGCTCAGGAAGCAACTCACGGACGGACAAATACAACAATTCTTTCAAAAACTAGAAAAGAAATTAATACCTGTGCAAGCAGAGTTTAAGGAGCGTAAAAAAGACAAGTTTCTGAGGGATAAAGCCGATTACGATAACAACCGTATTTTCACTTTGCAACAAGAAAGAGAGGAAAAAATGAGAGCATCTAATAAAAGGAATGTACGTAATAAGAATAAAAATAAAGAATACTGGACCTCAGACACCGACTCCACTTCTACAGAAGATGTCAGAACAACTGAAGACTTTAAGGACACACAAAATGAGGGATCAAAAAACGCAAACATCCCTCCGGAAGGCGCATCCGGCGGGGCAGAGGCAAAAAAACAACAACAAAAACCAGCACAGAGACCGAAGAGACAGGTCACCTGGAGCAAGAAGTCCTAGCTCCTACCACCACTACTGTGATTAACCTCTCTAATGTGGAACTGGATGATGACTGTAAACAACTGCTATCTAAAGGACTTAACTATTGCCAACCTGCTAAATTTGACCCTGTCAGCTTCGGGGTGGATCTCTTTAAAGGCATCCGTCGGATGAACCTTTTTAAGTTTTTTGAAGTCAATAACAGTACCAACACTGCCAAAAAGAAAAAAGAAGGTGAAATCCCTACTACAATAGGACCACTCGGTTTCTTCGCCCCCTATTCCCTCTCCATAAAGCGACAGAACATGTCTTTTGGACCTGCTGGAGGTGGAACAGGTCACCACTACACCTTCAGATGACACCATTAACATCAGAGAATTTATCGGTGGCAACCCATCCACGTTTACACCGCAAAATACAACCCGGCAGCAGCCTGGAATTATTCTCAGCACAAGTAGTGAAAGAGGTGAAATCCCTGATTTATCCTACAGCTCCCAGCAATCTGACCAAAAAAGAAACAAGAGCATTAAAATGGTTACGCTCCCGATCAGATTTGATCATCAAGAAAGCCGATAAAGGGGGCAGCGTAGTAGTCATGTCGAAAGAATACTACGTGAAGGAGGCGCACAGACAATTAAAAAACGAGGACACGTATCTCCCTCTTAAATCCGACCGCACCACAAAAACCCTAGCCAAACTACGGAGCTACCTGCATAAAAATGTAGAATTGGGTATTATCAGCAAGAATAAAGCTGAAAAATTAGTACCAAACCACGCCAGTAAGCCGCAATGGTACTTCTTACCCAAGATTCACAAGAGTCTTGACTCCCCCCCCCCCCCTGGCAGGCCAATTGTGGCAGGTATCGGGGCCCCACTAGAGTATTTGTCTAGTTACCTTGTCTGGTTACTGCGCCCTATCCTTCAAGATATTCCTTAATACCTGAAGGACACAGATAATTTTCTCCTCCTACTTGAAGACTTCCATTGGGAAAATACTTACAACATGGCTACCATAGACGTGGAGAGCCTTTACACCTGGATCCCCCAGGATCTGGGGGTCCGGGTAGTAAGAGACTTTCTGCTCACCGCAGAAATAAGTACTGAATACGTGGACTTTGTCACTACAGGAATGGAGATGGTCCTAGGAAACAATTGTTTCATGTTTGATGGCGAGTGGTATACCCAAAGGACAGGAACTGCGATGGGGACACCAGTGGCATGCACAATTGCAAATCTCTACCTTGCTGCCCTGGAACAGAAAATGATTTACAACCCCAGTAATCCTTTCATTAAAAAAATCTGAGACTGTACACCCGCTATGTGGATGACGTGTTCATTATTTGGGAAGGGGAAGAAACCGATTTCACCAAGTTCCTTAAATATCTCAATGAACAAAACCACATGAATATGTTTTTCACGAGCAAATTTAACACTAACATTATCGATTTTCTTGATGTGGAAGTCCGTATCATTGATGACTCCATCACCACCACCGGCTACAGGAAGCAGACGGCAACTAATTCTTACTTGCATTTCAACAGCTACCATCCAGCCCACACTAAGAATTCTCTACCTTATAGTCAGCTATTGCGACTAAGGAAAATCAACAGTACTGAGGCTCAGTTCAAATCCCAAGCAGATGAACTCATCACCTGATTTACTCAGAGAGGGTATCCTAAAAAATTGCTGCTGTCCGCACTTGAAAGAGTAAGCAGTATCCCTCGGATTTAGTGCACAAAACCTACAAAAAGAAGAAACAGAAAAAACAAAAAGAAAAGCAATTTGTGTTTTCCTTTCAGTTTAACCCTTTATCTGACATCATAAAAAGAACTCTGCATAAAAATAGGATCCTGGAACGTTATCCTATTCTTCAGGATGTTGCAAAGAAAAAAACCACTGGTCACCGTCAGGCGCAGCACTAGCCTGAAAAATCTCCCGGTGTCATCCACTTTCTCCTCTAAAGCTTCCAATGAGAATTGGTTAGCAAAAAGTGACATGAAGGAGCTTTTCTCAGACTTGGAGGCACTGAAATTATAATAAAAGAATGAATCAGCTGCCGTTCAGAATGCGTAGTCTATGCCCTTCTGTGCCCCTGTAATTTCTACTACATTGGCTCCACCAATCGCTGCCTGTTTTCACGCTTTCGGGAACACAAGAGATCTCAGATTACCGGCATTGGATCCACAAGGCTCATCGACCACATGCGATCCCAACATGGAAGTAACCCTGAGCATCTCACCTTCTGTCGCATCGAAAGGATCACCGCGACCGGAGACATGAAGGAACTGATCCTGAGACAGCGGGAGGCAGTCTTGATAATGCGCACGGACGCACTCGGCATTCTGGGTTTGAATGACCGAAACAAACGAACTGTCTTTCTATAATCCCTCCTTGTTTCTTCAGCTGCGATTTTTTCTTTGATTTTCTACACATCCCTGTCAGGATAGTTTTCCCTTTGACACACTGTTATCTTGCTATGATTTTCGCATTCATTTTTGTTCTTTCTCATGCTTTTATGAATTAGGTGTCTTTCTGTAATTTGCATGTTATCCTCACCGGCGCTTATCCCGAGCACCCTCCCCCCTGGGTTACGTCACATATCCCAATATGGTAAATACCTACCTGGATGTGACGACAGGTGAGGCCAGAGGAAGCGGATTCACCCGCGAAACCAGCTGTTTGCCGCTCACCCGCACAGCTTCGGCTGCTGCGCTCCCTGCTCCTGTTCCCACCAGGCCGGCTGTATGTTATGATTATGATACAATAAAGGCTATGTTTTACAGGTGAGTGCCGATGTGCATTTTTTTCTTACCATGAAGTTCATGCAGATGTCTCTTTCATTAACATCGCGCACCCCTGCTTTCCCGGCTTTCGCCCTCCCGACTCCGTGACTTATAGACTGTGTCTTTTGCTATTTTCGCTGCTGAGTAGTGCCGTCCCCACTATCCTCTACTGCCTCAGTATTCCTCACATTATAGTAGTTATAGTTTTGTATATAGGAGCAGTATTATAGTAGTTATATTCTTGTATATAGGAGCAGTATTATAGTAGTTATATTCTTGTGTATAGGGGCAGTATTATAGTAGTTATATTCTTGTATATAGGAGGCAGTATTATAGTAGTTATATTCTTGTATATAGGAGCAGTATTATAGTAGTTATATTCTTGTATATAGGAGCAGTATTATAGTAGATTTATTCTTGTATGTAGGAGCAGTATTATAGTAGTTATATTCTTGTATGTAGGAGCAGTATTATAGTAGATATATTCTTGTATATAGGAGCAGTATTATAGTAGTTATATTCTTGTATGTAGGAGCAGTATTATAGTAGATATATTCTTGTATATAGGAGCAGTATTATAGTAGTTATATTCTTGTATATAGGAGCGGTATTATAGTAGTTATATTCTTGTATATTGGAGCAGTATTATAGTAGTTATATTCTTGTATATAGGAGCAGTATTATAGTAGTTATATTCTTGTATATAGGAGCAGTATTATAGTAGTTATATTCTTGTATATAGGAGCAGTAATATAGTAGTTATATTCTTGTATATAGGAGCAGTATTATAATAGTTATATTCTTGTATATAGGAGCGGTATTATAGTAGTTATATTCTTGTATATTGGAGCAGTATTATAGTAGTTATATTCTTGTATATAGGAGCAGTATTATAGTAGAAGTATTATAGAAGTCCTACCTTCTGGCGTCCGTGCTCCATGTCTCTGCACCGTTGAAATGAAATAAAAGAAAATTGCACCGTATCCTGGTGAGTGACGTCCCTCTTTTTCTCTTTTGTGCATACTTTTGTGAATGCTGCATCTTTAAGGGACTTGGAACCACACAGTGTACAGTGCCTGCCAGCACTTTACGGAACTGTAGCGGACATATTCAGGAACCAGGGTACATACATCTTGCTGCTGAAACACTAAGGGAGGAGCGCTATTTGGGGTAGAGGTGCCGACTATTCACTCTTGCCGAGTTATTTATTATAGTAGTTATATTCTTGTATATAGGAGCAGTATTATAGTAGTTATATTCTTGTATATAGGAGCAGTATTAAAGTAGTTATATTCTTGTATATAGGAGCAGTATTATAGTAGTTATATTCTTGTATATAGGAGGCAGTATTATAGTAGTTATATTCTTGTATATAGGAGCAGTATTATAGTAGTTATATTCTTGTATATAGGAGCAGTATTATAGTAGTTATATTCTTGTATATAGGGGGAGTATTATAGTAGTTATATTCTTGTATATAGGGGGCAGTATTATAGTAGTTATATTCTTGTATATAGGGGGCAGTATTATAGTAGTTATATTCTTGTATATAGGGAGCAGTATTATAGTAGTTATATTCTTGTATATAGGAGCAGTATTATAGTAGTTATATTCTTGTACACGATTGTCTGGGCCTAAATAGTTGTGCTACTACTATCTACAATATAGAAACTTTTCCTCCAGTCTGCGATATCCTTCAGTCCTGGAGACAATTTTAGGAAGACGTGGGCTCAGAGGAGCCTCAGACAAGCACTGGGGGCCGTTCCTCATAATATCGTGCCAGGTGTCTCATTACCCAGAATTGTTCCTAAATAAATCTCCAGTTTAACAGCGTTACAATATCTATTTAATGCAGCCGAGACGGAGAGGATATATAGGTCTATAACCGCGCTCATTAATTCTATGGCTCTTCTATAGCATTTGGACGGGATTTTCAGTGGGCTCGAAAATAATATCCAAGGAAGAGGAAAAATAATGTTTGCGATCCGATTCTGGGCAAAGATTTGCCTTCTTGTCATTAAAGTGCATCAATATGTAATCGTGTTTAGTGCGACACCGTCATTTGACACATTCTAAATGGTAAAATGTCAGCCGCTTGCCAAAATGTATGTGCTTATTTTAGCAGAGAAAGCTAATGTTGCAATTTACATAATAGCTTCTGTTTCGGCTAAATAAATATATAAAGCGATTCCAGGTACAGTATGCCGCCATCCAAGGGAAGAAGATTATACACAGACTTGAGATGGAGCCAAGCGTTTTACATTTAAGTCATTTTTAACTACCAGACCATATTTATCCTGACAGCTCAGAGATTTTGTTTCCATTTCCCACGGCAAACGACAAAATGGCCGACAAGATGGCTGCCGCTGTTGCCCGATCCTCTTTCGTTGTATGATGAAGCTGAGATGAATTTGCCCTTTTGTTCCTTTAGGGTGCATTGCTATTGGTGATGATGTAAAGCTAGAACTATCCCATCCATCCCGGATCGGGTGGGGCAGTCCCAATTTTCTGGTGCTGCTATGTTGTCTCCATAAGTCCCGTTTGTTACTGAGCCATTTCAGCTCTTTTCTACTGTATGGTACTGGCGGATGCTAGGCTAGGCAGTGAAAATGAGAGTCCACAACCAGGTTAGGGTTTAACGGAGGCTTTACTGAGGTCAGATAGGTGTTATTATCTTCACAGCTAGGCCAGAATCCCAGAGAGGTGGCCAGGAACACAAAAGGACCTCGCAGCTTACTGGGACCAATTATATTTGTAATAGAATTGACTTTAGGCTTGACTAGACTGTAGGCAGTGACAGCAGACATAGACTTGACTTACTGGGATGACTGTAGATTTGAGGCCTTCTAGGTATTGGACACTAGCACTGAGATCTCTGGTGTTTGCTGGTCTCAGTGAAGTGATGGAAGAGAGAGAATTGTGATGGCCGCCTCCTTATATAGAGGGGGGCTGAGCCAAAACCCATTGGTCAAGCTGTGGGTCATGTGTTAACCTGGTGCCCTCTGGGTAACATCGTGTGATAACATAAAATAACATATGGCATTCCACAGGTCCTTTAGACTAGCTATACATTAATACACTGACTACAATCCTATGACAATAAATGACACCATAGTAACAGTAGGGGAGACACTGCAGGAGAGCCCCCAGGTCACTGAGAGGCTCAACCTGACAGAGCCTAAGTGTAGTGCAAGATCAGGTCCTGTACTGGGACATTACCATATCATGTATCGCCAAGTCCTCCAAGTCTTGATCCCATGAGATACGTGGTATCATAGAAAGTTGAAGGAGAAAGACACATTTGGTGTCCTCCTTCGCGTCTTGCTCTCTCAGCTTCCCATACTCTGCATCTGTAGTCCACAGTTCTTGGTCATATATGTCCCCTGCTGGTGTCATTTTCATAATCTTTGATTATCTTAATTATTTAAAAGACATCTGCAGCCCTAGACACTTATCCCCTAAACACAAGATAGGGGATAAGTGGGGTCCGAACACTGGGACCCTCCATGTATCTATGGGAGAGGCAGAGATGCAGCGTTCGTGCCTCTCCCATAGAGTTGTATAGAGGGGGAGTGTCGTCAATCTCAGTGAGGTCTTTGACACGCGCATTAGCCGCAGCAATGTCGGGTCCTCATACGGGAGATCACGGGGGGTCCCAGTGGTCAAGACACCCACCCATCAGACACCCACCTCCTCATGTAATCTCCTTACTACTGGGGTGACAGTTTTGTGGCTGTCAGGATCTGAAGAAATAAAATGGAAATAAAGGACCATAAAGAACTTCTGGAGTAAGTTTAGGACCTGATGGCCCCTCTTCTTCCACCATTTGTAAAAGAATTAGGGATCGACCGATATCGTTTTTTTAGGGCCGATACCGATTATCGGTGGAGGTTAGGGCCGATAGCCGATAACTTATACCGATATTCCGGTATAAGTTATCGGCTAATTATCCCCCGCGACACCGCTGCAGATAATTGATTTAAAGCGGGCGCTTTAAATCAATGAACTGCAGTGGCTTTTGCGGTGCCATAGACCGCCGCCGCCACCCGCTTCTCACCCCCTTCCTGTCCGGATGGTCCTGAGTCCTATCACCGCCACCCCCCACCGCCGCACCGCTCCCCCCACCACCGCACCGCACCGCGTCACACCCCCCACTGCACCACCATGGCTCCATTGCCTCCCCCATCCCCAGTTTTATAATTACTGGGGCCCGGGGTCCACTCTACATCTGGCTCCGGTGGCGTCCTCCTGAGCTGTCACTGTGCACACTTACGTCACGTCGCGTCACGTGACTCGTCATTGCGCACAGCGTAACGCAGGACGCAGCAGGAGCCAGAAGTAGCGTGGACCTCGGGCCCCAGGAACAGGTAATTAACCGGGGATGGGGGAGGCAATGTGGCCAGGGCGGGGTGGTGCGGTGTGGCGGGTCCGGGGGGGGTCGTGGTGCGGGCGGGGCATTATCGGCTTATCGGCAAGGTAATTGCCGATACCGATAATCTCCAAAATCGTGATTATCGGCCGATAATATCGGCCCAACCGATAATCGGTCGATCCCTAAAAAGAATGGCTTGATCCCACTTCCTACAGTAAAAAAGACTTACAAAGCCAATCTGACATTGTCCTCCTTACATGGATCCTCACCTTCAATACCAATTTAACATTTAGAAACTTTTTCAACTCATCCTGTCACTAAATGGCATCTAATAGGAAGAATGGCGGAGTTAGGAGAAATATCACTACTTCTCGCCGCCGGTTCCTGGCCTTCATTTTCCCTTAATATACAGCAAAGAGTAATTCGGTAACCTATAAAGAAAAATTGGCTTCTGACGTTTGGATTTTAATGAATATACCCCTCGAAATGATGGGAAGAATAAGAAGACGGCCTTTTGCAAATCAGTCCTTAAGCTTGGGAGATATGAGCGGCCTCGGCATTTATCATGATTAAAGTTTACAGCTGGATAGCAGAGACATATTTATGTACGTGCCGCCATTGAGGGTTCCCAGTAGTGGCGTTTGCAGTCTGTGTGAGTTGTATTTATATGCGGTGCTACTATTCTGCGCTCCCAGCACCGTCCTTGTAAATCTCCTCGTGTCGAAGGATCTAATTCACCGATTGTCACCTGTGAGATGCTTCATAAAACAGGCGCAGGGCCCACTCCTCTGGATCTGGGTACAGACCATGGCAAGGAGAAAGGCACAGTTGTAGCTGAACTACACACAAATATACAAAAACACAATATGCTCAATATTTCCCATTATATCCTTGATACTATGAATAGAATTCTTTGTTGTGGTGTCCCAGAGCAGGGTCACCTTTTGCTACTCTGAACACTGTTCGGGGGGCTGTAGCTTCAAAGGTTTCCTGCTCTGTTCTAAGTCTCTCTCTTTAAGTGTGTTGATTCTTTATAGGGGTACTCCACTGCCCCAGGGTCCGGAACATTTAGTTCCGAATGCTGGGTATGGGCTGCGGGGGTCGTGACGTCACAACACACCTCCTCAATGCAAGTCTATGGGAGGGGGCGGGACGTACGTCCCGCCCCCTCCCATAGACTTGCATTGAGGGGCTGTGAGGTCATGACCCCCGCACCCAGCATTCTGAACTAAACGTTCTGGATGCTGGGGCAGTGGAGTACCCCTTTAAATACAGTCTGCATGCACTGAGCCTAACATAAGTGTAAAGGGGTTAACATTCTCTACCCAAAAGCCTTTTTTCTTTCACTGTAAACGTTCTGGTAATAAGTCACATGTCCGCCCCCCCTAGACTATGGTCTGTTTAGTGATGGGGGGGGGGGGGGGGATCCTAAAGCACATAGATGATCATCTTCTACATCTTTCTTACCTTTAGGGGGAGTTTGCCTTCATTTTCATTATTCCAGCACAAGCTTAAAGGGGTACTCTGCTGCTCAGCGTTTGGAACAAACTGTAGCTCGTGACATCCTGGAGCTCGTGACATCATAGCCCATGCCCCCTCATAATGTCACGCCCCCTCAATGCAATTCTATGGGAGGGGGCGTGACAGCCACCACGCCCCCTCCCATAGACTTGCATTGAGGGGGCGGGATGTGACGTCATGAGGGGCGGGGCTATGACGTCACGAGCTTCCCATACAGGCTTCAGCGTACGGAACAGCCTGTTCCAAACGCTGAGCAGCAGAGTACCCCTTTAAAGGGGTACTCCGCTAGAAAACATTTTTTAAATCAATTGGTGCCAGATTTGTAATTTACTTCTATTTAAAAATCTTAATCCTTCCAGTACTTATCAGTTGCTGTATACTACAGAGGAAGTTCTTTTCTTTTTCAATTTCTTTTCAGTCTGACCACAGTGCTCTCTGCTGACACCTCTGTCCATGTCAGGAACTGTCCAGAGCAGGAGAGGTTTGCGATGGGATTTGCTCCTACTCTGGACAGTTCCTAAAATGGACAGAGGTGTCAGCAGAGAGCACTGTGGTCAGACTGGAAAGAAATTAAAAAACAAAAGAACTTCCTCTGTAGTATACAGCAGGTGATAAGTACTGGAAGGATTAAGAATTTTAAATAGAAGTAATTTACAAATCTGTTTAACTTTCTAGCACCAGTTGATTAAAAAAATATATGTTTTCCAGCAATTCTGCACAAATTCCGTTCAGCAAGCCAGTTCCCAAAACGCAAAATTCTACTGAAATTCAGAGCCCCACTGACCCCAATAGGATTCCGCTGCAGAATTCCGCAAAATTAAAGGCAGGTCTTGGAAATTCTGCTGTATGAATGGGACAGCGGAATCCCATTAAAGTCAACGGGCAAAAAAATTTGTCGGAATGTCCGGTCAGATACGGCTCACATAGTAACCAGAGCTCCTTAAAGGGATACTCTAGAGCTTAGACATCTTATCCCCTATCCAAAGGATAGGGGATAAGATGCCTGATCGTGGCGGGGGACCCCCGTGATCTTGCACGCCGCACCCCGTTAAAATCAGTCCCCGGAGCGTGTTCGCTCCGGGTCTGATTACTGTCGATCACGGGCCGGAGCATTGTGACGAACATGCTCCGGGGTCTGATTTTAATGGGGTGCGGCGTGCAAGATCATGGGGGTCCCCAGCGGCGGGACCACCGCGATCAGGCATCTTATCCCCTATCCTTTGGATAGGGGATAAGATGTCTAAGTGCCGAAGTACCCCTTTAATGACCTCCTTGATGGCGGTCTATGTCAAGGAGGTCCTGGCCTCACTACTTGCAGATAAAGTTACATCCTTTACTTGGCTCTTGTTCCCAATTCCTGGTTCAATACTGAACTTACCCGGGCTTTGTCACTGGATCTAGTACCTGTTGTCCTACTCCTGGTTCGGACTCTCGGCACATCCCCTGACTTTGCTTTGTTTGCATTTTCCAGCTTGTAACATCCCAACGTGCTTTCCTGCTGGCAACCTTTGGCTACATTCTGGACTACACTGGAATACCCTCTGCACTCCGGCCGCCAATGGTGGCTTATCTGAGCACTGTTTTCCTTGATCACACCATTCTTGGTATACTGTAAAAAAGAAAGTTATTTAGTATGGTGTCTGGTCAGCCATATTCTTACCGAAGTCAATGTTTGATGGGAGTATAGCCCATGATGACCAGCTCCAGCGCAATTCTGTGTATGGGACACTTCATCACTGAGCAGCAGGAAAACATGGCCTGGTCAGGTGGATCCAGATCTCTGAGGAGGAACATGGCCTGGTCAGATGGAGCCAGATCTCTATAGAGAAACATGTCCTAGTCAGATGGATCAAGATCTCTATAGAGAAACATGGCCTGGTCAGATGGATCCAGATCTCTGTGGAGAAACATGGCCTGGTCAGATGGATCCAGATCTCTGTGGAGAAACATGTCCTGGTCAGATGGATCAAGATCTCTATAGAGAAACATGGCCTGGTCAGATGGATCCAGATCTCTGTGGAGAAACATGTCCTGGTCAGATGGATCAAGATCTCTATAGAGAAACATGGCCTGGTCAGATGGATCCAGATCTCTATAGAGAAACATGGCCTGGTCAGATGGATCCAGATCTCTATAGAGAAACATGGCCTGGTCAGATGGATCCAGATCTCTATAGAGAAACATGGCCTGGTCAGATGGATCCAGATCTCTATAGAGAAACATGGCCTGGTCAGATGGATCCAGATCTCTGGAGAAACATGGCCCGGTCAGATGGATCCAGATCTCTGTGGAGAAACATGTCCTGGTCAGATGGATCAAGATCTCTATAGAGAAACATGGCCTGGTCAGATGGATCCAGATCTCTGGGGAGAAACATGGCCTGGTCAGATGGATCCAGATCTCTGGGGAGAAACATGGCCTGGTCAGATGGATCCAGATCTCTATAGAGAAACATGTCCTGGTCAGATGGATCCAGATCTCTGTGGAGAAACATTGCCTGGTCAGATGGATGCAGATCTCTATGGAGAAAAATGGCCTGGCCAGATGGAGCCAGATCTCTATAGAGAAACATGTCCTAGTCAGATGGATCAAGATCTCTATAGAGAAACATGGCCTGGTCAGATGGATCCAGATCTCTGTGGAGAAACATGGCCTGGTCAGATGGATCCAGATCTCTGTGGAGAAACATGTCCTGGTCAGATGGATCAAGATCTCTATAGAGAAACATGGCCTGGTCAGATGGATCCAGATCTCTGTGGAGAAACATGTCCTGGTCAGATGGATCAAGATCTCTATAGAGAAACATGGCCTGGTCAGATGGATCCAGATCTCTATAGAGAAACATGGCCTGGTCAGATGGATCCAGATCTCTATAGAGAAACATGGCCTGGTCAGATGGATCCAGATCTCTATAGAGAAACATGGCCTGGTCAGATGGATCCAGATCTCTATAGAGAAACATGGCCTGGTCAGATGGATCCAGATCTCTGGAGAAACATGGCCCGGTCAGATGGATCCAGATCTCTGTGGAGAAACATGTCCTGGTCAGATGGATCAAGATCTCTATAGAGAAACATGGCCTGGTCAGATGGATCCAGATCTCTGGGGAGAAACATGGCCTGGTCAGATGGATCCAGATCTCTGGGGAGAAACATGGCCTGGTCAGATGGATCCAGATCTCTATAGAGAAACATGTCCTGGTCAGATGGATCCAGATCTCTGTGGAGAAACATTGCCTGGTCAGATGGATGCAGATCTCTATGGAGAAAAATGGCCTGGCCAGATGGATCCAGATCTCTATAGAGAAACATGGCCTGGTCAGATGGATCCAGATCTTTATAGAGAAACATGGTCTGGTCAGATGGACCCAGATCTCTATAGAGAAACATGTCCTGGTCAGATGATCCAGATCTCTATGGAGAAACATGTCCTGGTCATATGGACCCAGATCTCTATAGAGAAACATGTCCTGGTCAGATGGATCCAGATCTCTATAGAGAAACATGGCCTGGTCAGATGGATCCAGATCTTTATAGAGAAACATGGTCTGGTCAGATGGACCCAGATCTCTATAGAGAAACATGTCCTGGTCAGATGATCCAGATCTCTATGGAGAAACATGACCTGGTCAGATGGATCCAGATCTCTATGGAGAAACATGGCCTGGTCAGATGGATCCAGATCTCTGTAGAAACATGGCCTGATGGCCTGGTCAGATGGATCCCTATTTCTGTGGCCCAATGCTAATGGGAGGGTAAGAATTTGGCACAAGCCGCATGAATTGATGACCTCTTCCTATCAGGTGTGCAAAGAGGTTAATGGTGTGGGGAATGATTTTCTGGTGCACCCTGGCTCCTCTGACACTTGTTAACTGACATTTGGACAGGAGAGCTTGCCTAAGCATTGTGCCCGACCAAGGATGATATGGTCATCAGGACAATGCACCATCCATGAGGGTGGTGTAGTGATGGATTGGTTCCAGGAACATGACAGTGGGTTTTTCTTACATTCTCAGACTTCACAGTCCCCAGATCTTAATCCTACACTGTAGAAATCACTGGGACATGATAAAGCAGACTGTTCAGAACTCCATCTAATGTGTCACAAAGTTATTTAGTATTCTGTCAGTGCCGGACTAGTCAGCAATATTCTTTCAGAAGTTTATGTTTGATGCGAGTTTTGAAACTTTTCGATTTGTCCTTGGCGAGGCGACCATCTTGCTATCTAAATATTTCAGATGCTATTTACAGCGTATTTCCATACACAATCTTTCACGATCAACTGAGCTCAACCTTTTTTTTTTTTCGGAAGCTCAGTCCCGGTCTTCTCTGGGTAATGAAAGAGCCATCAGTTTAGCAATTTCTGTTCCTTTCGTTGCTCGGAAAATGCAAATGACTTACGACACAAAATTCAGCAATTTTATCTATTGTCATTGTCGGCCCCGTTACCCTTGGTTTGAGAAAGTCATTTACAAACAAACAAACATAAAAATATGATGTTGTCAACAAGCTGAACACTTCCCGAGAACAAGAGTCCAGAAAATGAGAAGATGGCTGTAAGTTCAATCCCGGAGCAGCGAGCGGAGAGGAGCAGGAATAACAATGCGCAATGTGACATTTCCATCAGCGGTAAGTGCTGCGCATGGACGACGTTATAGGCAAATAATTGTCCCATCATTCATAATTCATCAGTCAGGTCAGAGAAATGTCTTCTGAAGATGAAGAAGCGATGAGGCCTTGTCTGACCTCTTTGGTACCTCCTAGCTCCGATTGCTAGAACAAGCAAATTTATGAAAGGATGACAAAATGTCATAGAATGGAGAAATAAACAAATGGGGATTGTTAAAGCTTGTTGACTTCAGAACAGGAAAACTGGTTTGTTACAATGAGATTTATCCATCCACATGCTGCAGAAATCGACTTGCTGTGCATTATCCCCAGTATGTCATTTAGGCTCCATCCATATACAGGGATACATCGACTGAAACGTAAAATCGGCTGCCAACGCATCTGCACCGCACAGGCCCCATTCAGTTCATTGACCCGATCGTAGTCAACTAGTGACTACATCTGGGTCAACTTTCAAGCATATTTGAGTTTTGGCTCAAACTGAAAAGTGCAACAGACCACGCTTTTTTAGACCAGCTAAAACAGGGGTATGCTCGACAAATAACCCAATGTGGTCACTTTAAATGCATCGGGAAATCAGCAGTATCCTAACAGGGCTCCCACCTACCATGTGTGAACATCCACTTTATTAACCCCCCCCCCCCCCCCTCTCTTTTTAACCCCTTAAGGACAATGGACGTACTCCTACGCCCCCGTTTCCGAGTCCTTAAGGACCGAGGACGTAGGAGTACGTCCTGTCCTTTCCCGGCCCCCTGCCGCTAGCCGGAGGGGAGCCGGTGCCCGATGCCTGCTGAAATCGTTCAGCAGGCATCGCGGCATATCGCCCAGGGGGGTCATTATGCCCCCCCATGTCGGCGATGGCCGCAGATCGCTGGACAATTCAGTCCAGCGATCTGCGGCGATTCCGGGTCAATCGGGTCTCCAGTGACCCGGTGACCCGGAATTACTGGCTGATCGGGGCCGTCAGAGACGGCCCCGAACAGCCAGAGCCTGCAGGGGTGAGGTGGCACTGGTGCCACCTCACGATCGCCCTGATTCGTCGGCCGGATTACCGGCCGACGAATCAGGGCGCCTGCTGCGGGTGTCACTCCCGCACCCGCTCCGCCCCTCTTCCGGAGGACGTGAGCGGGTGCGGGACGTGCACCCCTGGTGCTGGGGACCCCGATCCCCGGCGTTAATGTTGGGATCGGGGCCCCAGGAGCGACGACGGCGGCGGCGGCGGGACTGACCTGTGCGGCGATCAAGCAGCAGCAGGAGGTGAGTGACAGCCTCCTGCTGTTGCTTGGCAACAGCTCCCAGCATGCAAAAAGGGCATGCTGGGAGCTGTAGTTATGCAACAGGAGGAGGCAGACCACCACAACTCCCAGCATGCACTTATGGGCATGCTGGGACTTATGGTTTTGCAACAGCTGGAGGCACATTCTTTCTATGGAAAAATGTACCTTCAGCTGTTGTGTAACTACAACTCCCAGCTTGCACAAACAGCTTAAGTGCATGCTGGGAGTTGTAGTGGTGCATCTGGTGGTTGCATAACTACAACTCCCAGCATTCCCGTTGGCTGTCGGTGACTGCTGAGAGTTGTAGTTTTGCAACAGCTGAAGGCACACTGAGTTAAGTAGCAAACCAGTGTGTCTCCAGCTGTTGCATAACTACAATCCCCAGCATCCCCAGCCAAAGTAGTATGCCTCCCGCTGTTGCATAACTACAACACCCAGCATGCCCTTCCGCTGTCCGTACATGCTGGGGGTTGTAGCTTTTGCAACAGCTGAAGGCGCACTGGTTGCAAAAGACTGAGTTTGTTGCCAAACTCGGTGTTTCACAACCTGTGTGTCTCCAGCTGTTGCAAAACTACAACTCCCAGCATGCACTGATAGACCGTACATGCTGGGAGTTGTAGTTTTGCAACAGCTGAATGTTCCCCCCCCCCCCCCCCAATGTGAATGTACAGGGTACACTCACATGGGCGGAGGATTACAGTAAGTATCCGGCTGCAAGTTTGAGCTGCAGCTAATTTTCCGCTGCAGCTCAAGCTGCCAGCGAGAAACTACTGTGAACCCCCCGCCCGTGCGACTGTACCCTAAAAACACTACACTACACTAACACACAATAAAATAAAAAGTAAAAAAACACTACATATACACATACCCCTACAATAAAAATGAAAAACGTCTGGTACGCCACCGTTTCCAAAACGGAGCCTCCAGCTGTTGCAAAACTACAACTCCCAGCATGCACTGATAGACCGTACATGCTGGGAGTTGTAGTTTTGCAACAGCTGAATGTTCCCCCCCCCCCCCCCCCAATGTGAATGTACAGGGTACACTCACATGGGCGGAGGATTACAGTAAGTATCCGGCTGCAAGTTTGAGCTGAGGCAAATTTTCTGCCGCTGCTCAAACTGCCAGCGAGAAACTACTGTGAACCCCCCGCCCGTGCGACTGTACCCTAAAAACACTACACTACACTAACACAAAAAATAAAATAAAAAGTAAAAAACACTACGTATACACATACCCCTACACAGCCCCCCTCCCCAATAAAAATGAAAAACGTCTGGTACGCCACTGTTTCCAAAACGGAGCCTCCAGCTGTTGCAAAACAACTACTCCCAGTATTACCAGATAGCCACTGACTGTCCAGGCATGCTGGGACTTTTACAACAGCTGGAGGCACCCTATTTGGGAATCACTGGCGTAGAATACCCCTATGTCCACCCCTATGCAATCCCTAATTCAGGCCTCAAATGCGCATGGCGCTCTCACTTCGGAGCCCTGTCGTATTTCAAGGCAACAGTTTAGGGTCACATATGGGGTATCGCCGTACTCGGGAGAAATTGTGTTACAAATTATGGGGGGTATTTTCTGCTATTACCCTTTTTAAAAATCTAAAATTTTGGGGAAACCAACATTTTAGGTAAAAATTTTATTTTATTTTTTTACATATGCAAAAGTTGTGAATCACCTGTGGGGTATTAAGGTTCACATTACCCCTTGTTACGTTCCCCGAGGGGTCTAGTTTCCAAAATGTTATGCCATGTGTTTTTTTTTTTGCTGTCCTGGCACCATAGGGGCTTCCTAAATGCGGCATGCCCCCAGAGCAAAATTTGCTTTCAAAAAGCCAAATGTGACTCCTTCTCTTCTGAGACCTGTAGTGCGCCAGCAGAGCACTTTTCACCCCCATATGGGGTGTTTTCTGAATCGGGAGAAATTGGGCTTCAAATTTTGGGGGGTATTTTCTGCTATTACCCTTTTTAAAAATGTAAAAATTTTGGGAAACCAAGCATTTTAGGTAAAAAAAAAAATTTTTTTTTTAACATATGCAAAAGTCGTGAAACACCTGTAGGGTATTAAGGTTCACTTTACCCCTTTTTACGTTCCCCGAGGGGTCTGGTTTCCAAAATGGTATGCCATGTGGGTTTTTTTTGCGGTTCTGGCACCATAGGGGCTTCCTAAATGCGGCATGCCCCCAGAGCAAAATTTGCTTTCAAAAAGCCAAATGTGACTCCTTCTCTTCTGAGACCTGTAGTGCGCCAGCAGAGCACTTCTCACCCCCATATGGGGTGTTTTCTGAAGCGGGAGAAATTGGGCTTCAAATTTTGGGGGGTATTTTCTGCTATTACCCTTTTTAAAAATGTAAAAATTTTGGGAAACCAAGCATTTTAGGTAAATTTTTTTTTTTTTTTTAACAGATGCAAAAGTCGTGAAACACCTGTAGGGTATTAAGGTTCACTTTACCCCTTTTTACGTTCCCCGAGGGGTCTGGTTTCCAAAATGGTATGCCATGTGGTTTTTTTTTGCGGTTCTGGCACCATAGGGGCTTCCTAAATGCGGCATGCCCCCAGAGCAAAATTTGCTTTCAAAAAGCCAAATGTGACTCCTTCTCTTCTGAGACCTGTAGTGCGCCAGCAGAGCACTTTTCACCCCCATATGGGGTGTTTTCTGAATCGGGAGAAATTGGGCTTCAAATTTTGGGGGGTATTTTCTGCTATTATCCTTTTTAAAAATGTAACATTTTTGGGAAACCAAGCATTTTAGGTAAAACATTTATTTTTATTTTTTACATATGCAAAAGTCGTGAATCACCTGTGTGGTATTAAGGTTCACTTTACCCCTTGTTACGTTCCCTGAGGGGTCTAGTTTCCAAAATGGTATGCCATGTGGTTTTTTTTTTGCTGTCCTGGCACCATAGGGGCTTCCTAAAGGTGACATGCCCCCCAAAAACCATTTGTCGCTCCTTCCCTTCTGAGCCCTCTACTGCGCCCGCTGAACAATTAACATAGACATATGAGGTATGTGCTTACTCGAGAGAAATTGGGCTACAAATACAAGTAAAAATTTTCTCCTTTTTACCCCTTGCAAAAATTCAAAAATTGGGTTTACAAGAACACGCGAGTGTAAAAAATGAAGATTGTGAATTTTCTCCTTCACTTTTCTGCTATTCCTGTGAAACACCTAAAGGGTTAATACACTTATTGAATGTCATTTTGAATACTTTGGGGGGTGTAGTTTTTATAATGGGGTCATTTATGGGGTATTTCTAATATGAAGACCCTTCAAATCCACTTCAAACCTGAACTGGTCCATGAAAAATAGCGAGTTTGAAAATTTTGTGAAAAATTTCCAAATTGCTGCTGAACTTTGAAGCCCTCTGGTGTCTTCCAAAAGTAAAAACTCATAAATTTTATGATGCAAACATAAAGTAGACATATTGTATATGTGAACCCAAAAATGTTTTATTTTGAATATCCATTTTCCTTACAATCAGAGAGCTTCAAAGTTAGAAAAATGCAAAACTTTCATTTTTTTCATAAAATTTTGGGATTTTTCACCAAGAAAGGATGCAAGTTACCATAAAATTTTACCACTAAGTTAAAGTAGAATATGTCACGAAAAAACAATCTCGGAATCAGAATGATAACTAAAAGCATTCCAGAGTTATTAATGTTTAAAGTAACAGTGGTCAGAATTGCAAAAAACGCTCTGGTCCTTAAGGTGTAAAATGGCCTGGTCCTTAAGGGGTTAAAGGGGTACTCCAGTGAAAAACTTTTTTTTTTTTTTTTTTTATCAACTGGTGCCAGAAAGTTAAACAGATTTGTAAATTACTTCTATTAAAAAATCTTAATCCTTCCTGTACTTATTAGCTGCTGAATACTACAGTGGAAATTATTTTCCTTTTGAAACAAAGAGCTCTCTGCTGACATCACGAGCACAGTGCTCTCTGCTGACATCTCTGTCCATTTTAGGAACTGTCCAGAGTAAAAGGCAATCCCCATAGCAAACATATGCTGTTCTGGACAGTTCCTAAAATGGACAGAGGTGTCAGCAGAGAGCACTGTGCTCGTGATGTCAGCACACAGCTCTGTGTTTCAAAAAGAAAAGAATTTCCGCTGTAGTATTCAGCAGCTAATAAGTACAGGAAGGATTAAGATTTTTTATAGAAGAAATTTACAAATCTGTTTAACTTTCTGGCACAAGTTGAATTAAAAAAAAAAAGTTTTACACAGGAGTACCCCTTTAAAGATTGATGCTTCTCTATATGGAAAATCCACCAATGAAAGGGGTAATAGGAGGATATATGAACAGGTGGAGCACAGTCAGGAAACTAGAGCCAAATACAATGGTGGTGTCCAAGGAATGTGTTCCAAAGGACATCTCACTGTTTCTTACCATGAATTGTCTTTTCAACAGATAACCAGCTCCGACACCATTCTGTGTAAGAAAAACAGAAAGGCAAGAGTCCAGGGGGCAAAAGAGCAAAAAATTGTAACATGGTCAGATGGATCCAGATCTCTGTGGAGAAACATGACCTGGTCAGATGGATCCAGATCTCTGGAGAAACATGGCCTGGTCAGATGGATCCAGATCTCTATAGAGAAACATGGCCCAGTCAGATGGATCCAGATCTCTGGAGAAACATGGCCTGGTCAGATGGATCCAGATCTCTGTAGAGAAACATGGCCTGGTCAGATGGATCCAGATCTCTGTGGAGAAACATGTCCTGGTCAACTGGATCCAGATCTCTATAGAGAAACATGGCCTGGTCAACTGGATCCAGATCTCTATAGAGAAACATGGCCTGGTCAGATGGATCCAGATCTCTGTAGAGAAACATGGCCTGGTCCGATGGATCCAGATCTCTGTAGAGAAACATGGCCTGGTCAGATGGATCCAGATCTCTGTAGAGAAACATGGCCTTGTCAGATGGATCCAGATCTCTATAGAGAAACATGGCCTGGTCAGATGGACCCAGATCTCTATGGAGAAACATGGCCTGGTCAGATAGATCCAGATCTCTGTAGAGAAACATGACCTGGTCAGATGGATCCAGATCTCTGGAGAAACATGGCCTGGTCAGATGGATCCAGATCTATGAGGAGAAACATGGCCTGGTCAGATGGATCCAGATCTATGAGGAGAAACATGTCCTGTTCAGATGGATCCAGATCTCTATAGAGAAACATGGCCTGGTCAGATGGATCCAGATCTCTGTGGAGAAACATGGCCTGGTCAGATGGATCCAGATCTCTGTGGAGAAACATGACCTGGTCAGATGGATCCAGATCTCTGGAGAAACATGGCCTGGTCAGATGGATCCAGATCTCTGTAGAGAAACATGGCCTGGTCAGATGGATCCAGATCTCTGTAGAGAAACATGGCCTGGTCAGATGGATCCAGATCTCTATAGAGAAACATGGCCCAGTCAGATGGATCCAGATCTCTGGAGAAACATGGCCTGGTCAGATGGATCCAGATCTCTGTAGAAAAACATGGCCTGGTCAGATGGATCCAGATCTCTGTGGAGAAACATGACCTGGTCAACTGGATCCAGATCTCTATAGAGAAACATGGCCTGGTCAGATGGATCCAGATCTCTATAGAGAAACATGACCTGGTCAGATGGATCCAGATCTCTGTAGAGAAACATGGCCTGGTCCGATGGATCCAGATCTCTGTAGAGAAACATGGCCTGGTCAGATGGATCCAGATCTCTGTAGAGAAACATGGCCTGGTCAGATGGACCCAGATCTCTATGGAGAAACATGGCCTGGTCAGATAGATCCAGATCTCTGTAGAGAAACATGACCTGGTCAGATGGATCCAGATCTCTGGAGAAACATGGCCTGGTCAGATGGATCCAGATCTATGAGGAGAAACATGGCCTGGTCAGATGGATCCAGATCTATGAGGAGAAACATGTCCTGTTCAGATGGATCCAGATCTCTATAGAGAAACATGGCCTGGTCAGATGGATCCAGATCTCTGTGGAGAAACATGGCCTGGTCAGATGGATCCAGATCTCTGTGGAGAAACATGGCCTGGTCAGATGGATCCAGATCTATGAGGATAAACATGGCCTGGTCAGTTGGATCCAGATCTCTGTGAAGAAACATGACCTGGTCAGATAGATTCAGACTTCTTTGGTACCATGTTGATAGAGAGGCATAATTTGGTGCAAGAAGTATGAATCAGGAACCCCTACCTTTCAGGTGTAAACAATTTAGATCAGGCCTGGCCCTACCATGGGACCCAATGGGACCATTGGTCCCAGGTGGCACTTTTCAGGGGCGGCACTTTGCTGCCCCATCCCCTTTTTTTTGTGCTGCCTAGGTCCATGGTCCGGCCGACCCTGCCGCTTTGCCACTGCTGCTCACTGTTCTAAAGTGGCCGCGGCACCAGAACAGCCTGAGTTGCTTAATAGCGCATCGGCCACTTTAACACAGAGAGCCCGCGGCCGGCCAACCCGGCCGGCCTCCGCAGACCCGCACAGGAGGACGTCAGTGACGTCACTCGTCAGGCCGCCGCCGGACAGGAGAAGCACTGCTACCTAATGTGGGGAAACTATGCTACCTAATACGGGGAAACTGCTACCTAATGTGGGGAAACTGCTACCTAATGTGGGAAAACTATTCTACCTAATGTGGGGAAACTATGCTACCTAATGTGGGGAACTGCTGCCTACCTAATACTTTTTTTTTTCTTTGGGGGGGCAGGCAGCATTTCACTCTTGGACCCAGGAAGCCCAATGTCTTGGGTCAACCTTGCTTTAGATCAAAACTGATTTCTACCACTGAGGCATGAGGCATCACTAAAATATATTCTCACCACTGAGGCATAAGGTAGCACAGAGACCATCACTGAGGCATGGGGCACCACTAAAACCAATTTACCCCCACTGAGGCATGAGGCACCTCAGAAGGTTCAATGGAACTTTGGCACAATAGTGGGGCTACAAGGTTCGGGTACTGCATGTTGCATAAAAGACAATCTGAACCTGCACAAATTTGCGTGACACAAAATCCACTAGACCGCTCCTCCCCTTTAAATGGTCAGCCATTTTATTAGCGATTTTCCTGCCTCGTGCCTAATTTTTTGCCCCAGTCACTGTAATTGCTCAACATGGCCTCTTTTGCTTTGCATCAATGCCGGTGACATCGTGCAGACACAGGTCCACATGTCATTGTGCTCCATCACGGTGAGGACTATAAAAGTGCCCCCTGTGGTGATATAGAGTAACGCAGTACATATATCCTCATCTTTCATCCATCCCTCCATCCGCTGCGTTTTGCTTGTGCAGAATTCCCACCTTCATGTCCCTGGCATGTTCTTGTAGACAAAAATTCTATTTTATTTTTATTTCTTTTACATTGTAAAATCAGGATAATCTGTGATGTTAAGTAATTGAAGTTCATCGCCGTCTGCTGCAGAACAGCCTAATGTATCAGGTCGTCTATAGGATGGTATCATGCTGCCCCCCTGTGGCCACATGTTGTATTACTGTTAATATCAGTTTTTGAAAAAATATTTTCAGGGTCTTGCTTAACTTTTTGATTTTTTTTATTGTCCGCATTGTGTGTCTTCAGCTGTTGCAAAACTACAACTCGCAGAATGTCTGGACAACATACTGGGAGCTGTAGTTTTGCAACAGCTGGAGGCACACTGGTTGGAAAACACTCCATACCTGGACGGTCCTGGCTTCTATCAGCAGTCAGGACACACGGCCAGTGCTGGGTATCACTGATCAGACTGATGTCCAGCATTAAAGTGGTACTCCGTCCCTAGACATCTTTTCCCCTATCAGGCATAGCCAACCTTCGGAACTGCAGATGTATTGGACTACATCTCCCATAATGCTCTTACAGCTAAAATGTTGACAAAGCATCATGGGAGATGTAGTCCAATACATCTGCAGTGCCGAAGGTTGGCTATGCCTCATAGGGGAAAAGATGTCTGATCACGGGGGTCCCGCCGTTGGGACCACTAATGATCTCTCTGCTCACCTGGAGTTCGTTTAGAGTGCTGGCTACGGCACCGGAGGTTCGTGAAGTCACTGCCCCACCCACTCGTGACATCACACAATGCCCCCTCAATGCAAGTCTATGGGAGGGGGCGTGGCGGCATGAGAGGGGGCATGGCCGTGATGTCACAAGCCTCTGCCGCCGCATCGCTAGACATCTAGTCATCCGGCAAGGAGCGAAGTTCACTCCGTGCACCGGATGACTGGGGCACTGCAGCAGAGATCGTGGGGAGTCCCAGTGGCAGGACCCCTGCGATCAGACATCTTATCCCCTATCCTTTGGATAGGGGATAAGATGTCTAGGGACGGAGTACCCTTTAACCCTTTAGAAACTGCAATCAACGTTGATCTAAAAAAGGTAAAATGCAGCTGCCAGTCAGCTCAGTGGGCCAATCGGGACCAACACTGCAAAATCGCAGGGACCCGATCTGCTGAGAGGACGGGTGGAGATCCTTTACCCCGATCCCTGCCATCCGATCCCCGCTTCAAGTGTGCAGGCAGCTTGCATAAAAGGAGCGCCGATAACATTGATCAATGCCATGCTATAGCACAGTATTGTTCAGTGTATGCAATGGAAAGACTACATGTAATAGTCTCCTATGGGAACAAAAAATAAAAAATTGTTAATAAATGTAATTAATCTCCTTCCCTAATAAAAGTTTTATATTACCCTTTTTCCCATGGGAACAAAAAAAATTGTAAAAAAAGTAAAAAAAAACAAAACAAAACAAAAAATTGTTAATAAATGTGAATAAGCCCCTTCCCTAATAAAAGTTTATATCACCCTCCTTTTCCAATAAAAAAAAAGAAATAATGTAAATTTAAATAAATATAAACATATGTGGTGTTGCCACAAGAGAAAATGCCTGAACTATTACATTATAACTATAATAAAACTGCACGGTCAATGGCAGAAATGTAAAAAAAATACCAAAGTCCACAATTGCTGACAAGTCTGTCCATTTTAGGAACTGTCCAGAGCAGCATATGTTTTCTATGGGGATTTTCTCCTACTCTGGACAGTTCTTAAAATGGACAGAGATGTCAGCAGAGAGCACTGTGGTCGTGATGTCAGCAGAGAGCTCTGTGTTCCAAAAAGAAAAGAATTTCCTCTGTAGAATTCAGCAGCTAATAAGTACTGGAAGGATTAAGATTTTTTAATAGAAGTAATTTACAAATCTGTTTAACTTTCTGGCACCAGTTGATTTAAAAATAAATACATTTAAAAAATTTTAAAGGAGAACTCCAGCCAAAACTAATTTATCCCCTATTCACAGGAAAGAGGATAAGTAGCTAATTGTGGGGGGGGGTCCATCCACTGGGACAATGCAACCACACTAAACCCACTGTGGATAGGAGATAAGTTAGTTTTGGCTGGAGTTCTCCGCCCCTAGACATCTTGTCCCCTTATCCAAAGAATAGGAGATAAGATGTCTGATCGTGGGGGTCCCGCCGCGGGGGACCCCCGCGATCTCGGCTGCGGCACCCGGACATCCGGGGACTGGTGTAGCGGGGCGGAGGCTCGTGATGTCACAGTCACGCCCCGCTCGTGACGTCACGGCCATGCCCCCCTCAATGCAAGTCTATGGGAGGGGGCGTGACGGCAGTCACGCCCCCTCCCATAGACTTGCATTGAGGAGGCGTGGCCGTGACGTCACGAGTCTCCGTCACGAGTCTCCGCTGCTCCAAAAGAACGCCGGGTGCAGCAGGGAGATTGAGAGGTCCCCAGCAGCGGGACCTCCGCGATCAGACATCTTATCCCCCTATCCTTTGGATTGGGGATAAGATGTCTAGGGGCTCCTAGTACTCCTTTAAAGGGGTACTCCGGTGGAAAACTTTTTTTTTATTTTTTATTTTTTTTAAATGAACTGGTGCCAGAAAGTTAAACAGATTTGTAAATGACTTCTATTAAAAAATCTTAATCCTTCCAGTACTTTTTAGCAGCTGTATGCTACAGAGGAAAATCTTTATTTTTTTTATTTCTTTTTTTTGTCTTGTCCACAGTGCTCTCTGCTGACCCCTCTGTCCGTATCAGGAACTGTCCAGAGCAGGAGAAAATCCCCATAGCAAACCTATGCTGCTCTGGACAGTTCCTGACACGGACAGAGGTGTCAGCAGAGAGCACTGTGGACAAGATAAAAAAGAAATTCAAAAAGATTAAGAATTTCCTCTGTAGCATACAGCTGCTAAAAAGTACTGGAAGGGTAAAAATATTTAATAGAAGTCATTTACAAATCTGTTTAACTTTCTGGCACCAGTTCATTTAAAAAAAAAAAAAAGTTTTCCACCGGAGTACCCCTTTAAGTCAACGGGTAAGAGTCGCCATTTGTCCTAGTCTTATGTAATTTTTTTCCAAACTTGCTGGGAGTTGTAGTTTTACAACCACTAACATCGGATCCTATGTTCCTTACATCTATCATTCGCCATTACTCCTACTTCGGTGAACATCTGCATGGTGGCGCCTCACAGCTTGGCAAACGGCTAAAAGAACCAGGTTTACCGACTCTTCAAGATCTCCTATTGGTTCCACCATCCAACTTCTTGGCAGGTTACTGAGCTGGGAGACCCCACACCTGTAACCATTACCTTGACACAACAACCTGGCCGCTATGACCCAGTAAGACAGTGGGATGACTGCGGTGCGCTCTGTAAAGATCTTATCGCTTCTACGCCCACCTGCGCCAACCGTCAGCCCACCGCAACAAAAGATCCTGTGGTGGGAATGCCCTTGGTTATCAACAGATCTCATCTCTGTGGTTCGCGCCTTTCATCTTGGCCCAGGCAGCAACTAGAGGTTCACAGAAACAACGTAAGGTCTATGAAATACGACACAATTAAATTATGGATTTAACAGTTCCACAACCCAAAAAGATTTGTGCCGGACCACGTACCCACCCGACAGAACCGACTTCCTTTTGTTGTTGATTTGGGCTGTTTCAAAAGGTTTTTGCCCTCCAGTTGGTCTCTTAGGTTGGTTGCTATGTGGTCTTGCACTGCCAATACATCGCCCATAAGCTACAGTGGTGGAAGTGATGGACCCATCGTACATGAGGTTGACCTGAGAGTGGTGGAACCTTGGCATGAAGAGGACTAGAACCGTTTCACTTAAAGGGGTACTCCACTGGAAAAAAAAAATGTTTAAATCAACTGGTGCCAGAAAGTTAAACAGATTTGTAAATAACTTCTATTTAAAAATCGCAATCTTTCCAGTACTTATCAGCTGCTGTATGTTCTTTTCTTTTTGAATTTCCTTTCCGCCTGACCATAGTCCATGTCAGGAACTGTCCGGAGCAGGATTAGTTTGCAATGGGGATTTGCTCCTACTCTGAACAGTTCCTGACATGAACAGAGGTGTCAGCAGAGAGCACTGTGGTCATGCAGAAAGGAAATTCAAAAAGAAAAGAACTTCCTGTGGAACATACAGCAGCTGATAAGTACTGGAAGGATTAAGATTTTTAAATAGAAGTAATTTACAAATCTTTTTAACTTTCTGGCACCAGTTGATTAATTTTTTTTTCCAGTGGAGTACCCCTTTAAAATTGGCAATACAATGGTAGACCTTTCCTATGAACCTCACATTGGGCAATGGATCACCTTGTGGACAGTGGAGCAGAGGAGCAACATGAAACTTGATGCACTTTCATTTATAATTATGGAGTCCTATCAGGCTGAAGACGGAATTAGCTTCTTCACCCTTTTTGGTCATTCCCGAATTAAAAGCTGTAAGTGGATTGGTAGAACCTGTCTCCTGAACAGTGGAGGGATTATCCGTGACTTGAGGTTTACAGTTGTACTGAGTGATTGACTCTTCCATGATCTCGGCTATGCCACATGTCTAAACCTTTAAAGAGGTAAGAATACTCACCAGAACCAAGAATAATGGTGGATCCCAAAAGAATTAAAGGGGTACTCTGGTGAAAAACATTTTTTTTAAATCAACTGGTGACAGAAAGTTAAACAGATTTGCAAATTACTTCTGTTTAAAAATCTTAACCCTTCCAGTAGTTATCAGCTGCTGTATGCTCCACAGGAAGTTGTGTAGTTCTTTCCTTTAACAGCAAGCCCCCTCCTTTAACAGCATTCAGAGATATGCTTTTCAGCAAGCACCATGGACATAGGTGACAATAGACAGGAGCGGTCTGACTGATATGAATGGGAATGGTGTCTGGGCATGCTTGGTGGTCATTCCACACTGGGGGGGGGGGGGGGAGGGGAGGCTGATCTGTGAGCAACAGCTATGGTGTATATGACTGTCATCTATATACTGGTGTCTAACATGGTGTCACCTTTTACTGTAATCCTGTCTGTGGGAAGTGATTTGTACATAACAGGTCTCAACTTGATTTTAGACCTAGTGGCCAAAATGGGAATTGCAATATTTCAGGACTATTTTATAATAAAGATAGAAAAATGAAAAATTAGAATAAACACCACAAAAAAAAAATTATTAAAAAAATACATGGTTCAAGGGGTACTCCTCCCTTCGACATCCTATCCCCTATCCAAAGGGTAGGGGATAAGATGTCTGATCGCACAGGGGGGGGGGTTCGGCCGCTGGGACCCCCATGATCTCCGGCTCGGCACCCTGGTGTTCAGAATGTTGGCTTCGGGCGGCCGTGGTGGTGACATCACGCCACAAACCCTTCGTTCATGTCTATTGTAGGCGGCGTGACGAGCGACCACAGCTGTCACGCTCCCTCCCATAAACATGAAAGGGGGCGGGGCGTGATGTCACCACCACGGCCGCCCGAAGCTGGCATTCCAAACGTCATGGTGTCAGCCCGGGGATCCATAAGTTGGGGAACACTGATTTACAGGGTAGGTACCTTCTGGACACATTACAGATAGATGCCCTTCATTTTCTTTCAACGCCTTGGTCAACCCATTCGAATGTAACCCTCAGACACCCACTATGACACGTTATAGACATCTATAAGATGCTTTAAAGGGGTTCTCCGGTGGAAAACTTTTTTTTTTTTTTTTTAATCAGCTGGTGCCAGAAAGTTAAACAGATTAGTAAATCACTTCTATTAAAAAAAATCTTAATCCTTCCAGTACTTTTTAGGGGCTGTAGACTAAAGAGAAATCCAAAAAAGAAATGCATTTCCTCTGATGTCAGGACCACAGTGCTCTCTGCTGACCTCTGCTGTCCATTTTAGGAACTGTCCAGAGCAGAAGAAAATTCCCATAGCAAACATATGCTGCTCTGGACAGTTCCTAAAAATGGACAGCAGAGGTCAGCAGAGAGCACAGTGGATGTGACAGAAGAGAAATCCAAAAAGAAAAGCATTTCCTCTGTAGTATACAGCCCCTAAAAAGTACTGGAAGGATTAAGATTTTTTAATAGAAGTGATTTACAAATCTGTTTAACTTTGTGGCACCAGTTGATTTAAATAAAATGTTTTCCACGGGAGTACCCCTTTAATATAAAAGGGTACTGTCCCTTTAAATGACCAGCTTCTTCCTTTCTTCCTGACAGGGTTAAACCCCTTGCCAGCGAGCACAATGTAAGCGAGAAGCCATGGCATGGCGCCGATGTAGTCCTCGAGTGCTGTTTTAATTGAAGGCTGAAGTCAATACTCTTTCATGAACAAATTATTGATTCCTACTAGCCGTTGAATTAGCGATTTGATTTCTGCGGTAATTACTGGCGCGGGCGCGGAGAATTAAAACCGAAAGCTCTCAGACTGGGTCTGATCGAAGGGGGCTGGGGGGGGGGGTGGGGGCCTAGGAAATTTTATTTTGATAAGTGACCAAATATTTGTACAGATGGAGAAGGAGAGATGGAAGTTACTTGGACCCCAAACCAACTCCAGTGGTGACGACCTAGTTATACAGTCGGGTTATACCAAGAGGCGGGGGGGTTCATTGTTCAAACAATTTGGTGCCGGAATTTAGCCAGAATTTTAACCCGGTTCTGGTCATGTGACCAAATGGTCCAAAAGGGGCAGGACTTTGGTCCTTAGCGCACTCCCACTGCTTTTCTGCTTAAAATTTCCGATTGCAATTGTGGGCGGAAACTACGTCCGGAATAGGGGCAGATTACGGAAATTTGGCTAGGTTCACACTGTGGAATTTCTGGGCAGAATTTCTGCCCGAGATCAAGCCGGCGGCACTAGGACCGCTCGGACTGCATTGCCTTCCCCATAAATGTCAATGCATTTCTGAGCAGATCTCCCAAAAGATCCACCCAGAAATGCATTGCCGTCTATGGGGACGGCAATGCTGTCCGTGCGGTCGTAGTGCCGCCGGCTAAATCTGCGGCAGAAATTCTGCCCAAAGATTCCGTAGTGTGAACCTAGCCTTACTCTTCAAAAAATTTGAACCTAGGTTCACACTACGTCATTTCCGCCTGCAATTCTGCATTGAAATTGCAGGCAGAAATTCCTCCTACTAAAATGTATAGTGTAGGAAATGGATTTCCGTTCACAAATTTACACTTCAGAATTTGTGAAGCGGAATATGTGAACGGAAAATCTGCATGAAAATTTCCGCCTGAAGAATGGCGTTGCTCATTCTTCAGGCAGAAATACTTGCGGAACACCTCGAAGACTGCAGTGTCCGCGCGGTCCTAGCGCCGACTGATTCAGTCAGTCCTGGCCACACTTGGAATCTTCGGGTGGAAATTTTCTGCCCGGAGATTCCACAGTGTGAACCTAGCCTAAGGGTCTATTCACACGGCAGAATATCTGCTTGTGGAATTCCGCTTCCTCGAATTAAAGCCCATAGACTTCAATGGGAATCCACTCTCCCATTCAGAAGTGTGAATGGGAGTGCGGAATCCCATAGAAGTCTATGTGCTTTAATTTGAGGCGGAAATTCAGAAGGGTGAATGAGAGTGTGGAATCCCAAAGAAGTCTATGGGCTTTATTTGAGGCGGGATTTTGCAAGCGGAAATTCTGCCGTTTGAATAGACCCTAAGACTGGGTTCAGACTGAGGAATCTCAGCCGAAATCAATCGGCGCTAGGACCATGCGGACATTGCAGCCTCCACCACGGATTCCACTAAAAGAATTGGCAAAATCAGTTTCGCGGCACATTTGTAGGCGTAAACAATTTTTTGGGGAAGCGCGGTCTACAACATCAAGTTCTGGAAAACCAAAAACATCAGTATACGGTCAAAGAGCTGGGTCCACGCAACATAAAATTTTCCCCATGCACTGTATTTTACTTGTGAATATTCAGATCGGCAAAAATTCGGCAGTTCTGCTTGTCCCCAGTGCACAGAACCCTGCTTGTCCTCAGTGTACAGAGCCCCGCTTGTCCTCAGTGCACAGAACCCTTCTTGTCCTCAGTGTACAGAGCCCTGCTTGTCCTCAGTGTACAGAACCCTTCTTGTCCTCAGTGTACAGAACCCTGCTTGTCCTCAGTGTACAGAACCCTGCTTGTCCTCAGTGTACAGAACCCTGCTTGTCCTCAGTGCACAGAACCCTTCTTGTCCTCAGTGTAGAGCCCTGCTTGTCCTCAGTGCACAGAACCCTTCTTGTCCTCAGTGTACAGAGCCCTGCTTGTCCTCAGTGCACAGAACCCTTCTTGTCCTCAGTGTACAGAGCCTTGCTTGTCCTCAGTGCACAGAACCCTTCTTGTCCTCAGTGTACAGAGCCCTGCTTGTCCTCGGTGTACAGAGCCCTGCTTGTCCTCAGTGTACAGAGCCCTGCTTGTCCTCAGTGTACAGAGCCCTGCTTGTCCTCAGTGTACAGAGCCCTGCTTGTCCTCAGTGTACAGAGCCCTGCTTGTCCTCAGTGTACAGAGCCCTGTTTGTCCTCAGTACACAGAGCCCTGCTTGTCCTCAGTACACAGAGCCCTGCTTGTCCTCAGTGTACAGAGCCCCACTTGTCCTCAGTGTACAGAGCCCCGCTTGTCCTCAGTGTACAGAGCCCTGCTTGTCCTCAGTGTACAGAGCCCTGCTTGTCCTCAGTGTACAGAGCCCTGCTTGTCCTCAGTGTACAGAGCCCTGCTTGTCCTCAGTGTACAGAGCCCTGCTTGTCCTCAGTGTACAGAGCCCCGCTTGTCCTCAGTGTACAGAGCCTCACTTGTCCTTAGTGTACATGATTCCCAGAGGTGAATGAGGTAAACATAAAAAAAAATACCAAACGCCAGAGAAGTCCCATCTTAACAAAAATGGTACCGAAAAAATTACAGATCACAGCACAAAGTATGATCCTTATACAGCAAATTATATGGAAAGAAAAAATTATAGGGACCAGAATAGGACAATTTTAAACATACTGACTGTATCCTACTTTTTTTTGTAGGACAATAGTAGAAAATCTATATCAATTGGTTATTGTTTTAATCGCATTGACCATAAGAATAAAGATAAAATGTCGATTTTACCATAAAGTGCACTGCGTAAAAACAAAACCTCCCAAAATTGGCAAACTTGCTGTCTTCTTTTCAATTCTACCCCATAATCTTCACTGACCGAGAAATCTCAAGGGAAGAAAAAAACATAAACATCTCAATTGACTGGATTTTATTATTTTCTTTTCACTGCATTTAGCTGTTTCCAATTTACCGAGATAAGACTGACGTGTTGCAGTGCTTTAGGGGCCGTCTACCCCTCCCAGGAGATGGCGGTCCTGCTGGCTGGCCCCTAACAAAACACATAGACACAAGCAAACAAAACCCATTCACCATGTTAGACAACAAGTGAAAAGGAGCAGCATGAGGCCGGCACCAGCAGAGCATTGTCTACACACCTGACAACCGGAATGAGCGGCGGCTGCTAAGCATCGCCCGCGCCGCGCGTACGCCAAGTACTAATCACATTATATGAACTCAATATGGTGCCCATCTCGCCATCAATCTGCCACTCGCTAATTGCATTTGATCTCTTTTAGTATTCTCCTTTCAAAACACAAGGCTGGGAACGTGCGCGACTTTGTCTCCGTCATCCCTAAACAAGAGCGGGTGATGGGCAGAGCGGCAGCTCCGAGAATCCTTCCTCAGGTCTCCCGCTCTCCGTCTCCTCCTCCTTACCAGGTTCTCTCAGTCTCAGGAAGTTCATCTCCTGCTCGGAGAGTTTAGAGGTCAGCGCCACCCGGTCGTAGTCAAAGCTTTGGTCTAGAGAGAAGGGCCGGACCTCGTCACTGAGGTGCTGCGAATTAAAAAAGGGGAGGAAGTCAAGAAAGGATTCCTAAAATTATTGCCAACCAATAAAATCAAAGGCATTTTAAAGGGGTATTCCGCCCCTAGACATCTTATCCCATATCCACGATCTCCCTGCAGCAGGGACCGCCCCCCCCCACGATCTCCCTGCAGCACCTGCACTGTATGCAGGGCTACATCTCCAGTATCGGAAACCTCCGGGTTTCCCGGACTGGAGACATGATGTAACATCACTCCCCCTCCATTCATGTCTATGGGAGGGGGCGGAACGGCTGTTCCGCCCCCTCCCATAGACATGAATAGAGGGGGTGTGGCGTGACATCACGAGGGGGCGTGGCGTTACGTCACGTCTCCAGTCCCAGAAACACTGAGGTTTCCCAAACTGGAGACGCAGCCCCGTATACAATGCGGGTGCTGCAGGCAGATTGTGGGGGGTCCCTGCGGCGGGCCCCCCGCGATTAGACATCTTATCCCCTATCCTTTGGATAGGTAATAAAATGTTTGATCCCGGAATACCCCTGTAAGCCTTGCTGTGTTCCCATAATACACAGCAAGTCCCCTTATGCACACTCACCATCACTATTCCTATAGTGCTATCTGTTTCATTCCAGCACAGCTGCATCTATTTCATTACTGTAATTGGGTCATGGGATCACCAGTCTAACCCACAGAAAATCGCAGAGCTTAATGTGTCAGAGGAAGTGGGAACTCCTGGGTCAGCTGACTTGCTGTGAACTAGCCAATGACCTCATTACCTATCAGATCCCCTCTCACTTGCTCCCAGCAGAAATGATCTGGAATCCACGCTTACATCCGCAGTAGTTTTCCGAGGACAAAGGCGGCTTCCCATTGACAAATATTTTCAATCTTATGTCGGAATCTAATTCCTCGTCGAAAGTTCAGTTGCGGAACTGCCGCCGTGTAAGATTATCGCTGCAAACCCACTGAAATCAATAGAAGGGCGCTACAAGGAGAAATCCCGGAATTCCGTACGGATTCTCCGTAGTGAGAACAAGGCCTTATAGTAAGATTCTCTTTGTTGCTCATAGCAACCAATCAGAACTCTTTCATTTCTCATGCTGCTTGGGTAAAATGATACCTGAGCTGTGTTGGTTGCTATGGCCACAATGAGAAGCTGACTATATGACGGCGCCATAAATATCCCGCTTTTTTCTGTTTACAAATTGCGCATCAATCCATTTGTATCATCCACAGGATATTATTATGCAGACAGAAATGCAATAAATGCGCTCTCGAAATTTATGAACCTCTCTGCTCCCGCTTGTTGAGACACTCCATCTAGTGAGCTTAGAGAAAGATTATGGAGAGCGCTATACGCGGCGGCGACAGGGAAATCCGAGCTACTTTAAATAATAAAGAAGAGCCGGCTCCAGTGTGCACCCCCCGGGAGGGATGTGCGAAAATCTGCAAAAGTACTAGAAGGAAGAAAAAGGTAAATAGAAGAACATGGGGGAAGAACATGGGAGAGGGGTATAGAAGACCATGGGGGATATAGAAGACCAAGGAGGGATATAGAAGATCATGGGGGGATATAGAAAACAATGGGGGGATATAGAAGACCATGGGGGGATATAGAAGACCATGGGGGGACATAGAAGACCATGGGGGAAGAACATGGGAGAGGGGTGTAGAAGACCATGGGAGGATATAGAAGACCTGAGGGGATATAGAAGACAATGGGGGGATATAGAAGACCATGGGGGAAGAACATGGGAGAGGGGTGTAGAAGACCATGGGAGGATATAGAAGACCAGAGGGGATATAGAAGACAATGGGGGGATATAGAAGACCAGAGGGGATATAGAAGACCATGGAGGGATATAGAAGACCATGGGGGGATATGGAAGACAATGGGGGGGGTATAGAAGACCATGGGGGGATATAGAAGATCATGGGGGATATAGGAGACAATGGGGGAGATATAGAAGACCATGGGAGAGATATAGAAGACCATGGGGGGGATATAGAAGACCATGGGGGGATATAGAAGACCATGGGGGGATATAGAAGATCATGGGGGGATATAGAAGACCATGGGGGGATATAGAAGATCATGGGGGATATAGAAGACCATGGGGGGATATAGAAGACCATGGGGGGGGGGATATAGAAGACCATGGGGGGATATAGAAGACCATGGGGGGATATAGAAGACCATGGGGGTATATAGAAGACCATGGGGGGATATAGAAGACCATAGGGGGATATAGAAGACCATAGGGGGATATAGAAGACCATGGGGGGATATGGAAGATCATGGGGGATATGGAAGATCATGGGGGATATAGAAGACCATGGGGGGATATAGAAGATCATGGGGGCATATAGAAGATCATGGGGGGATATAGAAGATCATGGGGGGATATAGAAGACCATGGGGGGATATAGAAGGCCATGGGGGGATATAGAAGGCCATGGGGGGATATAGAAGATCATGGGAGAAATATAGAAGACCATGGGGGGATATAGAAGACCATGGGGGGATATAGAAGACCATTTGGGGACATAGAAGACCAGGGGGGACATAGAAGACCAGGGGGGGACATAGAAGATCATAAGGGGATATAGTAGATCATGAGGGGGATATAGAAGACCATGGGGGGGATATAGAAGATCATGGGGGGGATATAGGAGACAATGAGGGAATATATAAGACCATAGCAGAATGGACAAGAAGGTGCAGAGCAGAATGGACAGGAGGGTGCAGAGCAGAATGGACAGGAGGGTGCAGAGCAGAATGGACAGGAGGGTGCAGAATGGACAGGAGGGTGCAGAACAGAATGGACAGGAGGGTGCAGATCAGAATAGACAGGAGGGTGCAGAGCAGAATGGACAAGAAGGTGCAGAGCAGAATGGACAGGAGGGTGTAGAGCAGAATGGACAAGAAGGTGCAGAGCAGAATGGACAGGAGGGTGTAGAGCAGAATGGACAGGAGGGTGCAGAGCAGAATGGACAGGAGGCTGCAGAGCAGAATGGGCAGGAGGGTGCAGAGCAGAATGGACAGGAGGGTGCAGAGCAGAATGGACAGGAGGGTGCAGAGCAGAATGGGCAGGAGGGTGCAGAGCAGAATGGACAGGAGGCTGCAGAGCAGAATGGGCAGGAGAGTGCAGAGCAGAATGGACAGGAGGGTGCAGAGCAGAATGGACAGAAGGATGCAGAGCAGAATGGACAGGAGGGTGCAGAGCAGAATGGACAGGAGGGTGCAGAGCAGAATGGACAGGAGGGTGCAGAGCAGAATGGACAGAAGGATGCAGAGCAGAATGGACAGGAGGGTGCAGAGCAGAATGGACAGAAGGATGCAGAGCAGAATGGACAGGAGGGTGCAGAGCAGAATGGACAGGAGGGTGCAGAGCAGAATGGACAGGAGAGTGCAGAGCAGAATGGACAGGAGGATGCAGAGCAGAATGGACAGGAGGGTGCAGAGCAGAATGGACAGAAGGATGCAGAGCAGAATGGACAGGAGGGTTCAGAGCAGAATGGACAGAATGATGCAGAGCAGAATGGACAGGAGGGTGCAGAGCAGAATGGACAGAAGGATGCAGAGCAGAATGGACAGGAGGGTGCAGAGCAGAATGGACAGGAGGGTGCAGAGCAGAATGGGCAGGAGGGTGCAGAGCAGAATGGACAGGAGGCTGCAGAGCAGAATGGGCAGGAGAGTGCAGAGCAGAATGGACAGGAGGGTGCAGAGCAGAATGGACAGAAGGATGCAGAGCAGAATGGACAGGAGGGTGCAGAGCAGAATGGACAGGAGGGTGCAGAGCAGAATGGACAGGAGAGTGCAGAGCAGAATGGGCAGGAGGGTGCAGAGCAGAATGGACAGGAGGGTGCAGAGCAGAATGGACAGGAGGCTGCAGAGCAGAATGGGCAGGAGAGTGCAGAGCAAAATGGACAGGAGGGTGCAGAGCAGAATGGACAGAAGGATGCAGAGCAGAATGGACAGGAGGGTGCAGAGCAGAATGGACAGGAGGGTGCAGAGCAGAATGGACAGAAGGATGCAGAGCAGAATGGACAGAAGGATGCAGAGCAGAATGGACAGAAGGATGCAGAGCAGAATGGACAGGAGGGTGCAGAGCAGAATGGACAGAAGGATGCAGAGCAGAATGGACAGGAGGGTGCAGAGCAGAATGGACAGGAGAGTGCAGAGCAGAATGGGCAGGAGAGTGCAGAGCAGAATGGGCAGGAGGGTGCAGAGCAGAATGGACAGGAGGGTGCAGAGCAGAATGGAAAGGGGGATGCAGAGCAGAATGGACAGGAGGGACAGAGCAGAATAGACAGGAGGGTGGAGAGCAGAATGGACAGGAGGGTGCAGAGCAGAATGGACAGGAGGGTGCAGAGCAGAATAGACAGGAGGGTGGAGAGCAGAATGGACAGGAGGGTGCAGAGCAGAATAGACAGGAGGGTGCAGAGCAGAATGGACAGGAGGGTGCAGAGCAGAATAGACAGGAGGGTGGAGAGCAGAATGGACAGGAGGGTGCAGAGCAGAATAGACAGGAGGGTGCAGAGCAGAATGGACAGGAGGGTGCAGAGCAGAATGGACAGGAGGGACAGAGCAGAATAGACAGGAGGGTGCAGAGCAGAATGGACAGGAGGGTGCAGAGCAGAATGGACAGGAGAGTGCAGAGCAGAATGGACAGGAGGGTGCAGAGCAGAATGGACAGGAGGGTGCAGAGCAGAATAGACAGGAGGGTGCAGAGCAGAATGGACAGGAGGGTGCAGAGCAGAATGGACAGGAGGGACAGAGCAGAATAGACAGGAGGGTGCAGAGCAGAATGGACAGGAGGGTGCAGAGCAGAATGGACAGGAGAGTGCAGAGCAGAATGGACAGGAGGGTGCAGAGCAGAATGGACAGGAGAGTGCAGAGCAGAATAGACAGGAGGGTGCAGAGCAGAATGGACAGGAGGGTGCAGAGCAGAATGGACAGGAGGGTGCAGAGCAGAATGGACAGGAGGGTGCAGAGCAGAATGGACAGGAGGATGCAGAGCAGAATGGACAGGAGGGTGCAGAGCAGAATGGATAGGAGGGTGCAGAGCAGAATGGACAGGAGGGTGCAGAGCAGAATGGATAGGAGGGTGCAGAGCAGAATGGACAGGAGGGTGCAGAGCAGAATGGACAGGAGGGTGACATGGGGCAGTGAAACAGAACGCACACAAAAATAATGGGGGCATGACAGACAAAATAATAGTATAATGTATAGGAAGATACAAGCGGATGGAAACCAGAGAAGATGTACCTAAGAGAGGATGCAAAGGATAGAGCAGAGCACAGATGAGGAAACAGGGCAGAAGATGGGGCAGAGGATGAGATGGAGCTAAGGATGGGGAAGAGGGGAGATGATGGAATGGGGCAGAGGATGGGATGAGGCAGGGGGCAGATGATTGAACGGGGATGGGGCAGAGGATGGGATGACAGGGGGCAGATGATTGAACGGGGATGGGGCAGAGGATGGGATGAGGCAGGGGGCAGATGATTGAACGGGGATGGGGCAGAGGATGGGATGAGGCAGGGGGCAGATGATTGAACGGGGATGGGGCAGAGGATGGGATGAGGCAGGGGGCAGATGATTGAATGGGGATGGGGCAGAGGATGGGATGAGGCAGGGGGCAGATGATTGAATGGGGATGGGGCAGAGGATGGGATGAGGCAGGGGGCAGATCATGGAATGGGGATGAGGCAGGGGGCACAGCACCTGAGAGTAACTACATGCAGCAGGAAGTCCATAGGATGGCCAGAAGAAGAGCCCATTATATGGAAGAACACTTTCGTATACACCCCAACCATTAAAGGAATTATCCAAGATTAGAAAAAAGTGACCGCTTTCTTTCAAAAACAGCGCCACAGCTTGTATGTGGTATTACAACTTGGCTCCATTCACTTCAATGAAACTAAACTGCAGTACCACACACAAACTACGGACAAGAGCGGCGCTGTTTCTGGAAGCAAGCAGCTATGTTTATCTCTTTCTGAACATCTCCAATTACCTCTTCTGCCGGACTCTCCAGCGTGGAGGAAGTGTGAATCTGTAAGCATGTATTTCTCACCACGGGCTTCTTATCACCAGCCAATTCTACGTCAGCCTCTCCCGGGAATAGCACTGTAAGGGGTTAAAAGAGACAACTTAGTATAGGAAGTAAATATTAACCCTTTAGAGGGATGCAATACATTTTATTATAAAGGGATCTATAACACTGTTCATCCTGAGCTTCCTGGTTTACAAATAGAATAGTGAAAAAGTGAGTAAGGACCATGATGTCTCGAAATGTGTCAGACTAAAATAAATGCATTAGGGGGACAAGGAAAACACCAGTTCACATATAACAGGAGGAAAAAATGAAAAGACTGACACATTTCGGGCCACCATGGCTCTTTTTTCCAGAATAGTGTGAACCTCCAGCTGTTGCAAAACTACAACTCCCAGCATGACCAGACAGCCAGCGGCTGTCCAGGCATGCTGGGAGTTGTAGTTTTGCAACATCTGAAGATCACCACTCCACACTATGAGTAAGGAAAGTGATGTCCCGAAACCCGCCAGTCTTACTGTGTTTTTTTGCAGTTTTGCAAAATCTGGAGGTCCACAGTTTGGAGATCACCACTCCAGACTATGAGTAAGGACCACGAAGGCCCAAAACCCGCCAGTCTTACTGTGTTTTTTGTAGTTATGCAACATCTGGAGGTCCACAGTTTGGAGATCACCGCTTCAGACTATGAGTAAGGACATGATGGCCCAAAAACCATCAGTTTTACTGTGTTTTTTTGTAGTTTTGCAAAATCTGAAGCCCCACAGTTTTAAGATCTCCACTCCAGACTATGAGTAAGGACCACAATGTCTGAAAACCGTCAGTCTTACTGTGTTTTTTTTGTAGTTTTGCAAAATCTGAAGGCCCACAGTTTGGAGATCACCACTCCAGGCTATGAGTAAAGACCATGATGGCCCCAAACCCACCAGTCTTACTGTTTTTTTGTAGTTCTGCAACGTCTGGAGGCCCACAGTTTGGAGATCATAACTCGAGACTATGGGTAAGGATCGTGATGGCCCAAAACCCGCCAGTCTTACTGCATTTTTGTTTTGTTTTTATTCTACCTTCTGCTATATTTGAACTGGCATTTTCATTGTACCTTCTAATGCATCAATTTAAAAAGCATCAAAAAAAATTTCACGTTTTAAAAGAGCCAGGAGCTGGAATCAACATTTTATATCTAAATATGGCAATAGATGACAGTAGAAAAAAGAAAGAAATTATAATTTTAAAATAAATGCACTGGCGGGACCAGGAAAATGCCAGTTTACATATAGAAGAAGAATAAAATGCAGTAAACCTGACGTGTTTTGGGTTATCAAGGCCCTTATTCCAGACCAGTGGTCTCCAAAGTGTGGACCTCCAGCTGTTGCAAAACTACAACTCCCAGCATGCCCTGTCTGGGGATGCTGGGAATTGTAGTTTTGCAACATCTGGAAGTCCACACTTTGGAGATCACCGCTCAAGACTATGAGTAAGGACCATGAGGGCCAAAAACCCGTCAGTCTTATTCCATTTTTTTTCCTCCTGCTACGTGTAACCTGGTGTTTTCCCTGCACATCCTAATGCATCGATTTTAAAAAAGATCAATAAAAATTGGAAGTTTTTCAAGAATCAGGAGCTGGAATCAGCATTTTGGAGACGACTTACGGGGTGAATTGGCATTTGTCTCCATTTTTACCTTTTTGTTGAAACCCACCTATGGCAGCAAATATGGCATACACTGTTGCTCTTTAAAGGGCAACTCAGCCCAAAAAAAGATTTTTACATCTAAATACACCAATAGAGGGCAGTAGAAAAGTAAAAAAAAGATATTTTAAAATAAATGCATTAGAGGGACAAGGAAAACAACAGTTCCCAAATGAACTGACGGGTTTCAGGCCTCCACGGCCCTTATTCCAGACCACTAAAGATTCTGCATCGATGTACTGTATAACAAGGCAGAAAACAAGGCTGGTTAAAAAAAAAAATAGTCAGCGACTATTTTTAAAGTCAAGTTAGGTAACAAACATGTTTGCAATTCTCCTCGGTGGCGGCCATAAGAGCGGTGCAATCAGCCTGGTGTTTACTGGGGTGGCGGAGGGGGGGGTACATGTCAGGTAGAGGACATCTCGCTCTATATATAGCCCCTGTGTGACAGTAAATGAAAGCGTCTAATCTGCAGGCGTCATTCTGCCGGGTAACGTTTAATCAAGCAGCTACTTCACAGGCGAAAAGTCTGACAGCAAAAAAAAAAAGAAAGAAAATAAATAAATAAATACAATAAATAAAGAAGAAAAATAAATAAATCAATAAATAAAAAATAAGGAGGGAAGAGGAGAACAAGTCACAAGATGGACGTCACAAAGAGATAAAATGGTTAATGTTATCCGGTAATCAATTCCAGTCCTGGAACTCTTTACAGGACTTGGTGCTACCCACAGTACCTGGCAGTGCTACTCTACTGTGCAGGACTACCTAAGGCAGAATTTTCCATCCAGGGTGCCTACAGCTGTTGCAAAACTACAACTTCCAGCATGCCCAGACAGCATGCTGGGAGTTGTAGTTTTGCAACATGTGGAGGTCCACAGTTTGGAAACCATCACTCCAGACTATGAGTAAGGAATATGAGGGCCCAAAACCCGTTAGTCTTATTGAATTTGTTTTTTTTATTCTCTTGCTATATGTAAACTGGCGGGAATGCTGGGAGTTGTAGTTTTGCCTTTGGCTGTCCGGGCATGCTGGAAGTGGTGGTATTGCAACAGCTGGAGGCAAAGTTTAGCAGCATAGAAGGAACTACGGCAGTGTTTCCCTACTAGTGTGCCTCCAGCTGTTGCAAAATCATGGTGCTGGGAGTCTGGGTATGCTGGGAGTTGTAGTTTTGCAACAGCTGAAGACATAGTTTAGCGGCATAGCAGGAACTAAGGCAGAGTTACCCAACTAGTGTGCCTCCAGCTGTTGTAAATCTACAACTCCCAGCATGCCCGGACAGCCTTCGGCTGTCCAGGCATGCTGGAAGTTGTAGCTTTGCAACAGCTGGAGGCACACTAGTTAGGAAACCCTGATTTAGCATTTGAATTTCATATTTTTTCCACAGGGGCCATATCGACATATCACAAAAATCGTGATTCATCAACAGACTGTGCCGTATTACGGTAAGAATATGCAAAAAAAAAAAAAAAAAAAAAAAAAAAAAAAAAAAACTTTAATAGTAAATCAAATCCTTCCCGAGGACCATGAAAGGCAACGACCGAGCAGCTTTAATTGCCGGGACAGGATATAAAATGTTGTAAAACTTGTTAAAACAGTAATTTTCTATGGCCTATCCCCAAAGGATTACAGCGTTCCCGCTCCTTAGGGCTTTCACAGTTCCTGCCACCGACTAACTAACAAGGGACGGCAGCCAGGTTTGCAGGCGGGGTCCTGGCAAATAAACATTATTTTTGCAAATACCGAGTAAATTAATTGCAGTTCATTCATTATGCAGCCCAATTACTGTAAAGTGCGTAGCTGCAGATCAGCCGCGCGCTCCCCAATCCCCCTGCGCTGGGAGTGGTGGTTTCCAAACAGGGTGTCTACAGCTGTTGCAAAACTACAACTCCCAGCATGCCCATACAGCCAGAGGCTGTCCGGGAATGCTGGGAGTTGTAGTTTAGCAACATCTGGAGGTCCACAGTTTGGAGAGCATCACTCCAGACTATGAGTAAGGACCATAAGGGCCTGAAACCCGTCTGTCTTATTGCGTTTATTTTTTTTTTCTCTTGCTATATGTAAACTGGAAGGCATGCTGGGAGTTGTAGTTTTGCAACATGTGGAGGTCCACAGTTTGGAAACCATCATTCCAGACTATGAGTAAGGACCATAACGGCTTGAAACCAGTCTGTCTTATTGCATTTTTCTTTTATTTATTTTTTCTTGCTATATGTAAACTGGAAGGCATGCTGGGAGTTGTAGTTTTGCAACAGGTGGAGGTCCACAGTTTGCAGACCACCACTCTAGACTATGAGTAATGACCATGAGGGCCCAAACCAGCCAGTCTTACTGCCTTGTTTTTTTCCTGCTATATATGAACTTGTGGGCATGCTGGGAAGGCTGTCCGGGCATGCTGGGAGTTGTAGTTTAGCAACATCTGGAGGTCCACAGTTTGGAGACCATCATTCCAGACTATGAGTAAGGACCATAAGGGCCTGGAACCTGTCAGTCTTATTGCATTTTGTAGTTTTTCTCTTTTGCTATATTTGAACTGGGGGGCATGCTGGAAGTTATAGTTTTGCAACATGTGGAGGTGCACAGTTTGGAGACCATCACTCCAGACTATGAGTAAGGACTATGAGGGCCCGAAACCCGTCAGACTTACTGCATTTTTTTTTCTCTTGCTATATGTGAACTGGCAGGCATGCTGGGAGTTGTAGTTTTGCCACAGCTGGAGACACACTGTTTGGAAAACATTGTTCTACAGCCTTGTCTACACTAACCTAAATAGTTGTAGTTTCTTCTATAGGTCTCAATAAGTTTTCTACTGCGGAGGAGTTAAGGGGGGGGGGTCCGCATCAAAGCGAAGTTGGCAGTTGGCACTTGAGTGGCATCGGCCCATGATGATCCTAATTAAGCTGCTAATTATGTTCTCGGAGGAGGTGATTAACGAGCAAACGGAGAGAGCTTCGCGGGCTGCCAATAGCGCCAAAGAGACAAAGATAATTGGGGAAGTATTGACGTCTGATGCGTGACACTGTCTGCAAATTATTTTATAAGTCGTCCCCCCCCCCCCCTTCCCCCGATCAAAGCCACTTCTAAAAAAAGAATATGGGTGAAAATTAGATTAGATTTTAAAAACAGTCCATGTTTATTTCATAATCCAGAAAAAGTATAACGGGCACAGACTGTAAATGAACCAACGCATTTCAGGCCAGAAGTAGAGGCCATTCTTGTGGCATGAAACGCGTGAAAGACCGTGCGCCTGCAACTCCCCCGGTAATAGAGAACTACAAGTCTCAGTGTATATACGCAGTCATGTGAACCGGGGTACGGCCATGTGTGAAGGAGGCCCTGAGGAGTCTCTTTACCTTTCTCCATCTTTTTTCCTCTCTCTGCATCCCTTTCTCTCTCTCCCTCTCTTTCTTTCTCTCCCTCCCTCTCTCATTCCTTCCTTCCCTCTGTCTCTCTCCAAGTCTCTCTTTCTCTCTCTGCTCTCTCTTTCTTTCTGAGGCTTCTCTCTCTCTCTTTTTCTCTCTCTCCATCTCTTTCTTTGTCTTTATTTCTCTCTGTCTTTCTTTCTCTCCATCCCTCTCTCATTCCTTCCTTCCCCCTCTCTCTCTCTCTCTCTCCAGGTCACTCTTTCTATATCCCTCTCTCTCTATCTCTCTCTTTCTTCTCTCTCTTTCTTTCTCAGGTTTCTCTCATGGATCTTTCTCTATTTCTTCCCTTCTATTCTTCTCTCTCCCTCTCTCTGTCTTTCTCTCTCTTTCTTTCTCTCCCCCCCCCCTTCTCTCTCCCTCTTTCTCTCTCTCTCTCTCTCTGTCTTTCTCTCTCTCTTTCTTTCTTTCTCAGGTTTCTCTCATGGACCTTTCCCTCTGTGTCTTTCTCTTTCTCTGTCTTTCTCTCTTTCTCTGTCTCTCTCTCTCTCTCTCTCTCTCTTTTCTCTCATGGACCTTTCTCTCTCTTTCTTTCCTTCTATCCTTTTCTCTCTCTCTTTCTTTCTCAGGTTTCTCTCATGGACCTTTCCCTCTCTGTCTTCCTCTCTCTCTTTATCTCTATTTCTCTCTCTCTTTCTTTCTCAGGTTTCTCTCATGGACCTTTCTCTCTCTTTCTTTCCTTCTATTATTCTCTCTCTCGTCTCTCTCTTTCTTTTTCATGTTTCTCTCATGGATCTTTCTCTCTTTTCTTTTCTCTCTCTCTTTCTCTCTCTCTCTCTCTCTCCCTCTCTCTCTTTCTTTCTTTCTCTTTCTCTCTTTCTTTCTCAGGTTTCTCTCATGGATCTTTCTCTATGTCTTCCCTTCTAGCCTTCTCTCTCTCTTTCTCTCTTTCTCTCTCTGTCTCTCTTTCTCAGGCTTCTCTCATGGACCTTTATCTCTCGTTCTTTCCTTCTATCCTTCTCTCTCTCTCTCTCTCTCTCTCTATCTCCCTCTCTTTCTTTCCTTCTATCCTTCTCTCTCTTTCTTTCCTTCTATCCTTCTCTCTCTCTCTCTCTTTCTCCCCTTCTATCCTTCTCTCTCTCTCTTCATTCCTTTCTCCATCTTTTTTCTCTCTTTCTCCCGCTCTCTATTTCTCTCTCCTTCTCTCTTCTTCCCTCTCTATCTTTTTCCTCTCTATCTATCTCCCTCTCTTTCTTTCTTTCTTCAGTAAGCACTCTGGCCCCCACCTTCTAAGACCCATTTGACAGGCCCCTTTCCCAATATCTCGTGGGGGTCTCAGCGCCCCCCTCCTCCCTCCACGACCAGACACTTTACCAGATAACCCCTTTAAAATGTAATCCTGACGGCAACAGAAATAGATTCACATGTCACATCCACGGTACAGGTCTCTGCCGGCAGTCAGGCGGTTATTACAAGGAACAAAGCCTTTGCCTGGTATTGACCTCCTTAGAAAAGCATCAAACTAGAATAAGAACGTACAAACACTTGGACTTGTCTCCTCATTGTCGGAGTCTCTGTCGATATCTGAAGAATGGAAATAATTGTCCACCTGGAGAAAGAGGAATAAAACAAGATCAGAACACAACAGTCTGTATTCTTCTAGGTAGACAACAACCTCGTGGACGGCCGGCAATTCTGTTTGTGTATTCGTGAGACAATAAACAAACAAAAAGGATTAAAAAAAGTCACCTCCTTAAAGGGGTACTCCTGCCCTAAGACATCTTATCCCCTATCCAAAGGATAGGGAATAAGATGTCTGATCACGGGGGTCCCGCCGCTGGGGACCCCCGCAATCTCTCCTCCAGCACCCACCTGTCTCAGCTGCACGAAGCGATGACCGATCCGTGTCTCAAGCCTCACGACTACGGGGCCGGAGTATCGTAATGTCACAACTCCGCCCCTTGTGACATCACGCCCCGCCCCCTCAATGCAAGCCATAGGCCATAGGCTTGCATTGAGGGGGTGGGGCATGATGTCACAAGGGGGCGGAGTCGTGTCATCACAATACTCCGGCCCTGTGGTCGCGAGGCTTCAGACACGGAGTGATCATCGCTACGTGCAGCTGAGACAGGTGGGTACAACAGAGGTGATCGCGGGGGTAACCAGCGGCGGGACCCCCGCGATCAGACATCTTATCCCCTATCCTTTGGTTAGGGGATAAGATGTCTTAGGGCCAGAGTACCCCTTTAAAGGGAACCTGCCAAAAAGATCTTGTCTTCTCTGGGGGGCAGTACGACTTGGGTCATGTCCAGCATAGCAGTGTGTCAGGCTTGGGGAGAAGTGTCCAATGGGCGGATCCTTTCCACTTTCCTCGCTCTGGCAGGTCACTTTCTATCTAAGAATCTCCAAAAAGATCTCTCTTCTTGGCCATAGGTGGACTAATACGAATTATGTTTTTTTTTAGCCCTTTCCCAGAAACACTCACCTGTACTCTGCCCGAATAGGTAAGGCTATGGCAGTGGCCCACCGTAGTCCCTTCACCGATTGTCAACTAAATGAGTAAAAAATGAAAAAGTTATAATTAGCAACAGTAAATCTCTATTCATCAGGTCAAAAAAAACATAGTTGACTTTGGTTGTGGCCATCTACACCCTACATTTCCAATTAGGTCCCAACGGGTTTTGCTTCTCTCCAATTGCCTTGCTGACTTCTCTGCTCCTAATTTGCCAAGATTATTATAAAGTTACCTTATCTGTTACCAATTGGTTAATGGGTCACAGTTTAAAGGGGTACTTCACTGGTCAGCGTTTGGAACAAACTGTTCCGATTGCTGGAGCCGGGAGCTCGTGACGTCATAACCCCGCCCCCTCGTGACGTCACACCCCACCCCTCAATGCAAGTCTATGGGAGGGGGCGTGATGGCCGTCACGCCCCCTCCCATAGACTTGCATTGAGGGGGTGGGGCGTGACATCATAAGGGGGCGGGGCTATAATGTCACAAGCTCCTGTGTCGGCTCCAGCGTTCGGAACAGTTTGTTCCGAACGCTGAGCAGCGGAGTACCCCTTTAACTTTTTACATAGGCACAATCTTTGCATGGATGAACAGTACAAGGGAATATAAGAAACATTGTAATATATCTTATTATATTATGCTTCTTTCTCCTGTTATCGAGCTCTTCCAATCAGTTTAGATTGTTCCTGTGTTTGCAAGACAATCAATACAAGTCTATGGAAGGGGGGAGGAGGAAGCTCCAGACAAGCAATACAAGTCTATAGTTGGGGAGGGGGATGAGAAAGCTTCAGACAAGCTATATAAGTTTATGGAAGGGGGGAGGAGGAAGCTCCAAACAAGCAATACAAGTCTATGGAAGGGGGGAGGAGGAAGCTCCAGACAAGCAATACAAGTCTATGGAAGGGGGGAGGAGGAAGCTCCAGACAAGCAATACAAGTCTATGGAAGGGGGGAGGAGGAAGCTCCAGACAAGCAATACAAGTCTATGGAAGGAAGGAGGAGGAAGCTCCAGACAAGCAACACAAGTCTATGGAAGGGGGGAGGAGGAAGCTTTATACAAGCAATACAAGTCTATGGAGGGGAAGAGAGGGAGCTCCAACAAAGCAATACAAGTCTATGGATGGGGGGGAGGAGGAAGCTCAAGACAAGCAATACAAGTCTATAGTTGGGGGAGGGGATGAGAAAGTTTCAGACAAGCTATACAAGTCTATAGTGGAGGGAGGAGGAAGCTTTATACAAGCAATACAAGACTGTGGAGAGGAAGGGAGCGAGCTCCAGACAAGCAATATAAAAGATGGGGTAGGAGGGAGCACTAGACAAGCAATACAAGTCTATAGTGGGGGGGAGGGGGATGAGAAAGCTTCAGACAAGCTATACAAGTCTATGGAAGGGGGGAGGAGGAAGCTCCAGACAAGCAATACAAGTCTATGGAAGAGGGGAGGAGGAAGCTCCAGACAAGCAATACAAGTCTATGGAGGCGAAGGGAGGGAGCTCCAGACAAGCAATATAAGTCTATGGATGGGGTAGGAGGGAGCACTAGACAAGCAACACAAGTCTATGGAGGGGAGGAGGGAGCTCAGCCCACCAGCTCTGGAGAACTGCACATTAGAGATGAAGTCTGCAGAGCAGAGATCTGCTGAAAAATACTATATACAAATTATAAAATGGCCAGAAATAATGCTACTTCTCATGTACATTCTGAACTGTACATTCTCATGTGCATGCTGAAAGTCACCTAATATGACAGGTAATATGACACTTGAAGTAGTGTGAATTCCAGTATAAAAATGTAGCTGTTTCTGGGATGAGAATTGGGGACATAATGGTGACAGTGGATTGACCTTGTACCTGCTCGGGTTCATCTTGTACGTTGGTAACATCTGTCATATCTTGTGTCCCTGGTGAGGTCTGGATCTTCTGTATGTCATCAAACATGACCTGGGACTGAGACCTGGGACCTAAAAAGCAGTATAAAATAAATAAGTAAATAAATATATAACTAAATAAATACATTAATAATTCTTCACTGTAGCAAATAAAGCTTATTGTAATTTAGATGAATATAATGTTAGAGCTTAGAAAACGTAATTAGATTTGTATAGATGCATCATTTGTATAGAGGCAGGGTGCCTCCAGCTGTTGCAAAACTACAACTCCCAGCATGCCCAGACAGTCAATGATCTTTGGAGCTCACCCAGAGTGACCATTAGGGTTCTTGGTCACCTCTCTTACCAGGACCTTTCTCTCCCGATTACTTAGTTTGATGGGGGGGGGGGGGATAAGACAACTTTTTAACCCCGTAAAATGTTCTCAAAAGTCAGGGGTCGTCTTATAGGGCGGGTGCTGCAGTCGGCCGGGACGCCCGGGGTATAGATTATCCATACCCCGAGCGTCCCGGCCGAGATTGATTTCCCCCATCACATTTGAGACATCCCTATATCCTGAAAGATCTTTTCGGAACACAAGGATGTCCCGATTACCTTTCTGCGGCCCCGCGTTAACTTTAACGTGCACCCATAGGAACAGAGCGGAGTGGAGTAGAGCAGCTAGGAGGAGGACGCGGACATGGTAAGTTACCAGCGGCATGTCATCTTCAGTGCTCCGACCACCGCATCTCCGGTCCTGGGACCTATAGGCCATAGCAGTGGATCATGACCCGTGACCAGAGGAGCGGTGGTCGGAGCACTGAAGTGAGACAGTACACATAAATACAGTGTATATGGCTGAAGGCTGTATGTTTGTGGGGGCCACTGTCTAACTAATGTGGGAGAACTACAACCTAATGTGGGAGAACTATACTGCCTACCTAATGTGGGGGAACTACACCTAATGTGTGGGAACTACACCCAATGTGGGGGAACTACACCTAATGTGGGGGAACTACACCCTAATGTGGGGGAACTACAACCTAATGTGGGGGAACTACACCTAATGTGGGGGAACTACAACCTAATGTGGGAGAACTACAACCTAATATTGGAGAACTATTCTGGCTACCTAATGTGCGGGAACTACACCTAATGTGGGGGAACTACACCTAATGTGGGGGAACTATACTGCCTACCTAATGTGGGGGAACTACACCTAATGTGGGGGAACTACACCCAATGTGGGGGAACTACACCTAATGTGGGGGAACTACAACCTAATGTTGGAGAACTATACTGCCTACCTAATGTGGGGGAACTACACCTAATGTGGGGGAACTACACCCAATGTGGGGGAACTACACCCAATGTGGGGGAACTACAACCTAATGTGGGAGAACTACAACCTAATGTTGGAGAACTATTCTGCCTACCTAATGTGCGGGAACTACACCTAATGTGGGGGAACTACACCTAATGTGCGGGAACTACACCTAATGTGGGGGAACTACACCTAATGTGGGGGAACTACAACCTAATGTGGGGGAACTACACTGCCAACCTAATGTGGGGGAACTTCAACCTAATGTGGGGGATCTATACTGCCAACCTAATGTGGGGGAAACTATACTGCCAACCAAATGTGGGGGAAACTATACTGCCAACATAATGTGGGGGGGGGGGGGGACTATAATGCCAACCTAATGTGGGAGAATTATACTGCCAACCTAATGTGGGGGAACATACTGCCAACCTAATGTGGGGGAACATACTGCCAACCTAATGTGGGGGTAACTATGCTGACAAGCTAATGTGGGGTAACTATACTGCCAACCTAATGTGGGGAACTATACTGACAACCTAAGGTGGGGGATCTATGCTGACAACCTATTGTGGGGGAACTATACTGCCAACCTAATGCAGGGGAAACTATACTGCACAACTAATGTGGGGGAACTATACTGCCAACCTAATGTGGGAAGAACTATACTGCCAACCTAATGCGGGGGAAACTATACTGCACAACTAATGTGGGGGAACTATACTGCCAACCTAATGTGGGAAGAACTATACTGCCAACCTAATGTGGGAGGAACTATACTGCCAACCTAATGTGGGAAGAACTATACTGCCAACATAATGTGGGAAGAACTATACTGCCAACATAATGTGGGAAGAACTATACTGCCAACATAATGTGGGAGGAACTATGCTGACAACCTAATGTGGGGGAACTGTGCTGAAAACCTAATGTGGGGAACTATGCTGACAACCTAATGTGGGGGAACTGTGCTGAAAACCTAATGTGGGGAACTATGCTGCCAACCTAATGTGGGGGAACAATGGCGCATGTGCGAGATCTAAGAGGCAGAGAAGTAGGTATGGTAATAGGATACAAGGGCCGGCCAGACGGGTGAAAGAGGCATGTACCGCTCTGATAGTCTTGGAGACAGGGAGGGCAGGCAGGGAGAGCTGACCAATCCAAGCAGGCTTTGTATACAACAACCAGCCAATCACTGGTAAGGTACCATACATCATGGTAGAGGGGTAGTCTAGGTATATCCCAAACTCTATATTTTAACTGTAAAAGTTGGGAGTTGTCTTATACGCCCAGTCGTCTTATACGCCGTAAAATACGGTATCTCATTGCTTTCTTCTAAAGCAGCATTGTAGGGTAATCAATTGAATTTATTAGAGTTTAGTCTTTTTTTACACTCTATTTAACTCTGACCATCAATGACGTTCTTAATTTTTTTTTTTTAGATAAGTTACAAATATATCTTTCAGATGCTAATTCCGAGAAATAATATGACACCTGCCGCTTCCCATGCCTTGAGGGGTTTCACGTTGCGGCCATCTGAATCCAGGCATATTTTTACCTTCGCGTTACATGTGCTTGATCAAACGTCCTCTGGAATTAAACACTAGGGGGCATGACACGGAAAAAAAAAAAGAAGTGTTTTATGCTCTAGTGAGATCGGCATGCTCGCAGCCCCCTACTCACTTTCACCCCGCTGCTTGTTACCTTCTGCTAAGCCCCATATAAAAGTCTCATCCTTGCCTAAGCTCCTTTCGTGAAGACAAAGAGACATCTGTTCCAAGATGGCCCTTCACAGCCGGATATGTATCAGGTATGAAAATAATATTCCTCTGAAGATTGGGGAGAAAGACAAAACGCGGTCTTCAAATTTAGCTCTTGACATGATACAATAAAGGGGGTTTTTCATTCAAATGAAGTGTATATGGCCGCCGGAGGAGAAGACAATCCCGAGCGTACAGCCTCCATCCTCGAGCCTCAAGCCAACATCAATTACCAATCGCCGGCTGGGCATGTAAGAGGCGGCCTCCTGTTATGTGACACTTTTATTTAGCTGGGTGCCCTTCTCACCTATCTTTCATGTCGGAGCCTAATCTTGCTGCCGGTGCACAAAGGCGGACGCAATACCTTTTTGGTAATCTCTCTATGGGGCTTTGCAGAAGGCGAAAGAATGAGGAACCCAAGAGAGAGGCTCCTCCTGAGCTTATCCGTGAAACAAAAGATTTGTTAAGGATCTTACGAGAGGCGGCTTTATTCAACGCTGAAAGGAAATCTTGCCCTTTATTTCTTTAAATATTTATATACATTTTTTTTTTTTTTTGCCCAACATGGGGCCCTTATAGGAAAAGCGAAGAAAAGTTCTTCTCCTCAGAACCACAAAGTTAGAAGGAAAATTTCATTTGCTGCACCCGCTGTGAATTAAGACAGTATCGCATCTAAATGTGGAACATGTTTGCCGGGCCGGCAGGAAAGATGGATTCTTAACTCTCTCGTGGTTGACAAATAAGAAGTCTAGCGAATTTAGCTTCCATTTCAGAAAAATAGGTCAAAAGTAAAACAATTTCGACAAAAACACTTTAGTTTTTTTTGGGGGGCTAGACCGGCAGGAAAGGGGAGTTCTTGATTCTTGAACGCTTGAGGTTGACAAATAAGAGAGAAAGAAGTTCATTGAATTTAGCTTATATTTTGGAAAAATAGGTCAAAAGTTCTTTTTTTTTCTTCTTGGGGCTAGACCGGCAGGAAAAGTACATTTTTAAAGGGGTATTCGGGGATTTTTTTGACTATGCTATAGGGGCTGTAAAGTTAGTGTAGTTAATAATATAGTGTCTGTACCTGTGTGTGATGGTGGTCACAATTGTTCTGTGATTTTTGCCCCAAGGTTTATTTTTGACAGTGTACAAAATGAGTGTCATCTCAGGTTTTCACCGGTTGCAGTGCCGCCCGAGATATTACATCACTAATCAGGTGTTCAGAGGGAGCGCATCTTTGCTTCAGCGGGTGGATCGACCGCTGGGTGGGAGGGAGATCATTCTGCAATAATTGTAATTTTTGCAACAGATGGAGACACCCTGATCAGAAAACACTGGTCTATTGCAATGAAAGGGTCATAGGTGTGTTTCAATGGATGGGGTGGCTGACGTGTGGGACGGTGAAAAGGGACCTCACACTTACAAACAAGGAATTATGGGATTTGTAGTTTAAGGGAACAAACTCCAACAGAAAATAGCCAGTTCATAAAAAGATAGCTTCAGCGTTATGGTAATCTCATAACATAGCCATTGAGCCCCAAGACAACCACAGATCCTTCCTAAGCATGTCCATTATTGTCTGGCAGGTATGTACTAAAATCATCTTATTGTCAATAACCCTTTAACTCTCGTGGTTGACAAATAAGAGAGGAATCACTTGAATTTTATTTTTGGAGCTGAAATATTCAAGAGTAGAAAGATCTAAGGCTTGGAAATGTTAGGAGATGACTCTGAGTGGTAGAAGACTTCTTTCGATCAACGTTAATGGTAGATGGACTAAGGTTTCTTCTGGGCCCACGAGAGGGAGAGGATCTAAATTCAATTGACCTACTCTTAATTTCCTGGTAATCTCTGCTATCATATTGCTCATGTACACAGGACATATCATCAAGGTTATCTAATTCATCCTATAATAAGGATTCGTGGCCCTACTGGAAAGTGATTGTCCCCAAAGTGCCCTCTAAACTCATAAGGAGTCCATCCTTGTGTCCAAGCCTGGTTCAACCAGAGTATCTTGCGGAATGCTGGTCCAGTCAGAGTCTGGTAGGATGTTTTAGACTATAAGGGTACAGTCCCACGTACCGCTTACGCAGCATATATCTCGCTGCGCAAAATCTGCTGCTGCAGTGGGAAATTCTCTGCGTAATCCCACGTACCAATTACGCAGCGTATTTCACACTGCACAAAATCTGCTGCTGCAGCGGGAAATACTCTGCGTAATCCCTGATCACCATACACACAGGGCTTTCCGGCAGCAGCCCTATGTGTTCAGTGAGTTTTGGAGGCGGAGTCACGTGCCGATGTGACTGTGGTGTGCGGCCCCGCCTCCAAAACTCACTGCACACATAGGGCTGTCACCGGAAAGCCCTGTGTGTATGGTGATCAGGGATTACTCAGAGTATTTCCCGCTGCAGCAGCGGATTTTGTACAGCGTGAAATATGCTAATTAAGCGGTAAGTGGGACCATACCCTAAAGAACATGATAAATGAATGACTCCTGGTGCCCACTATTTTAACCCTATCCATGTTACCTACATAGTTAGTACGGTCGAAAAGACATATGTCCATCAAGTTCAACCAGGGAATTAAGGGGTAGGGGTGTGGCGCGATATTGGGGAAGGGATGGGATTTTATATTTCTTCATAAGCATTAATGTTATTTTGTTCCATGAATGTATCTAATCCTGTTTTAAAGCTGTTAATTGTTCCTGCTGTGACCAGTTCCTGAGGTAGACCATTCCATAAATTCACAGTCCTCACGGTAAAGAAGGCGTGTCGCCCTTTATATATATGAGAACCAGGAGTAAATTAGGGAGCACAGAAATAAAGCCATAGTTACAAAAAAAAATTGACAACATTCAGTGATTTACAGGTTGTTTGAATGGCGAGGAGGGCAACATTTTGGCTACAAATAGCCAACTGCATTGACCTCTCGGCAGCAAGAAGCCACCAAAGTATCTTCTGGAACGCTGATTGGGGACCTATAAGGGATCTGAGAAGAGGTTGAAACCAAAGAACTCCTGATACAGCAGCACATAACAGCCATTCCATTCTCAGGACTGTGGGGTCCCAGAGGTTGGGCCTTCACCTATAGTAAAGTGATGGAATATCATTGTCGTATACCATCAGAGGGAGGGGAATTTTCTTTTTAAAGGGGTACTCCATTGGCCAGCGTTCGGAACATTTAGTTCCGAGCACTGTGTGTGCGCTACAGGGGTCGGCCACGCCCCCTCAATGCAAGTCTATGGGAGGGGGCGTCAAGCCCCCTCCCACAGACTTGCATTGAGGGGGCGTGGCGTGATGTCACGAGGGGGCGTGGCCGGCTCCCGCAGTGTGCACACAGCGCTCGGAACTAACTGTTCCAAACGCTGGCCAGTGGAGTACTTCTTTAAGCTATGGCACTTACAACTACCTTTTTTGGACCACTCCAAATCTATTACCATATTTGCATACAGCCTCTATGCAAACCTATATGTTTCCCTGGTCACAGGTCTCACCTCTGTACTCCAATCCTGCTATCATGTGTTGTCCCCCCCCCCTTCTACACACTCTTCTTGTTCATCTACAGACATGACTACAGAAAAACGTTTAAATGCAAGTACCATTAAAATTCTCAAACTTTATTGAACACACTGGTAGGCCTGACGGGTTTCAACAGTTCACTGTCCTTAATCATGGCTTTAAAAAAAAAAAAAAACAACACAATAGCAATTGAAAATATTAATTTGACATTTTTTATGGATGTCTGTGCACTGTTTTTACACAGTTTGTATTATGTGTTTATCTTTTGATTTGCAATTGCTATTGTGTTTTCTTTTACCCATGATTAAGCACAGTTAACTGTCTGAAACCCGTCGGCGCTACCAAAGATGCGTTTTTACAAGATGTTCAGAAAAGTTTAAGAATTTTAATGAATCTCAGAGTCGGAAATCTTTTTGTATTTGTATTTAAATCCCCTCCCATCCAAGGGTTTTTTCAAGGCTCAGGCAAAATAGGGTTTGTCTGTAAAAAATAGAGACATATAGGTCAGTAAAGGAGCAGTGTGTACACAAAACGGTGGATTATTTTTCTATTTTATTTCCGAGAAGGTCAAGATTTTCATCCCTGTTTTCAGAAGTCCCCCTTCCTTTTTATGCCGCTTTTAAAGTAAAACCAGGTGGACGACGTTTCTTTGTCTTTACATTTTAGGAATAAAAAACTAAAAGGATTTTTTTGAACGCCTCTAAATATAAAAAAAAAGAACCAGATGAATGTATAGTTAATGAGAACATATTGCATTATTTATAGAGCATCACCGCAACATTATAATCAGATCGGACACTGCGCCTCATGCGACTTCACACGAGATCCCTCTTTGCAGTCATCCTAAATGAAGCGGCCGCCAAAATAATAATTTTTTCTTATTGTTTTAAGCGATAAGATTACTGTGGATGTTTGATGTATGAAACGATCAGTAAAGTAAGTATATGTATATATATATATATATATATATATATATATATATTTATTTTATTTTTTTTAAGTGGTACTGTAACTTAACAAAAACTTTTTAGAATTTAGCTCGGAAAATATGCTGCTGCAGCCTCCTATTGTTCTCAATGGGATTCTGCTGCACCACTCACACTACGGAATTTCCATGATAAATTCCGTACCCCAGACTCCACATCACATGTTCATTCTTTCGAATCCGCTTGGAAATGCATTGCCGTCTTATGAGATGGCGCATTTCTGAGAGGTTTTGCTAGTACCTGCCCCAGACAAAATCGCAGTGTGAATGAGCTCTTATTTTTTACTTAAAGGGGTACTCCGCTGCTCAGCGTTTGGAACAAACTGTTCCGAACGCTGAAGCTGGTGCCGGGACCTTGTGATGTCATAGCCCTGCCCCTCATGACTTCATATCCCACCCCCTTAATGCAAGTCTATGGGAGGGGGCTTGACAGCCGTCATCCCCCCCCCCCCCCATAGACTTGCTTTGAGGGGCAGGACTTTGGCGTCACAAGCTCCCGCCACCGGCTCCAGCGTTCAGAACAGTTTGGAAACACTGAGCAGCGGAGTACCCCTTTAAAGGAGTACTCTGCCCTAGACCTCTTATCCCCTAGCCAAAAAAATAGCACTAAAACAATCATAAAACAACACTTAAAAAAAAAAACACTATGCAAAAACTATTTTAAATGGAATGGAAGGAACAAAAATCAGCAGCTTTAACAGCTACAACGTATCTTTTCCAAACCAATATTTTATTTAAATAAAAAATAAAAAAAATAAAAAATCTTGAGTATTCTTCATTATTTTAAGACAGAATGCCATTGAAAAAAAAAAAAAGAAAACCATAAACCATAAAACCATCGTCTCACATCTGCATCAATGGCTCCATTTGGGGTTTCCGTCGCAAAGTCCGTTTATGAAAGACACCAAGGGATCCCGAGAGACCCCATTAATTTTAATGAGTTCCATCAGGTTTCCGTCTGGTGTCCATCATTTTGAAGGATTCTTACAGGACAGACAAAAATTGCTAAGATTTTTTGTTCCATTATTCAACGGTTTTTGCAATGGAGGACCGAGTGACCGACATCCACAAGATAGGGGATCAGTGTCTGGTCACAGGGGGTCCCAGAGGTCAGATCGCGAGAGTGGATTGGAATACGCACAATTCTACCATACAGTAAAGGCAATTTTACTCAGTGAAATAAGTATTTGATCCTCTATCAATCAGCAAGATGTCTGGCTCCCAGGTGTCTTTTATACAGGTAACAAGATTAGGAGCACTGTCTTAAAGGGAACACTCCTAATCTCAGCTTGTTACTTGTATAAAAGACACCTATCCACAGAATCCGTCAGATTCCAAACTCTCCACCATGGCCGAGACTAAAGATCCACTGCAGAGGTAGCTGGAGGGTCTTCCTCTTATCCCATGGCTGCCTGAATCTGCATTTGATTGAGCCTGCATTGAGTAGTCTCTACCAAACGAGTACAGAGCACACAGATCAATGTGGTTCAATAGAACTGCATTGATCTGTATGCGGAATCTAATGAATCCTTCTTAAAAGTGTGAAAAAAAAGGCCAATAAAATTTTAAGAAACACACATTAAAGTGGTACTCCGCTGCTCAGTGATTGGAACAAACTGTTGTGAACGCTAGAGCTGGCGCTGGAAGCTCATGACATTATAGCTTTGCACCCTCATGACGTCACGCCCCCTCAATGCAAGTCTATGGGAGGGGACGTGACAGCCGTCATGCCCCCTCCCATAGACTTGCATTGAGGGGGTGGGGTGTGACGTCATGAGGGGGCGGGGCGAAGACGTCACAAGCTCCCGGCGCTGGCTCCAGCATTCGGAACAGTTTGTTCCAAACGCTGAGCAGCGAAGTACCACTTTAACCCCTTCCGTATTAAAAGTTCAAATCGCCCCCCCCCTTTCCCATTTTCCATATAAAAACATGTAAATATAATAAAAATAAACATATTTGGTATCGCCACATGCGTAACTGTCCGAACTGATAAAAATAACAAATATCCTGTATCCCCAATGGCTGTCCGGGCATATAAAATATTTTTTTTTATATAATAACAATAATAATAAAAAATAAACATAATAGAATTAAATAATATTAATAATTATAAGTTTGAAAAAATCTAATAATAATAATAAGGGTACGATCACACTGCGGAATCTCCTCTCGCGGAATTCCACGAGCAGAGATTCCGTCAGGCGGCTGCCACTGAAAATACTTCGTCGGTAGGACCGCGGGGCACTGCGCCGTCACCATTGATGGTTACGCAGTACTCGTGGAATTCCGCACAAAGAATGAATATTTTCTTTCTTTGCGTTGAACAATTTCAGCGGTGGAATTGTCCGCCGCTGAAATTCCGCAGTGTGAATGGGTCTCGCGGAATTCCGCAGCGTGAACGTACCCTACAATTAATATAAAAAAATATTGCATTATACAAAATTAATAATTGTAATAACAAAAATTGTGATACCGTATATACTTGATTTTTCGTGCTGAAAACGCCCCCCTCGGCTTATACTCGAGTGAACAAAAAAAAATAAAAAAATCGCTTTAGGCATACCATGGGGCGGTGGGCCGGGCCATCCATCTTCACTGCAGGGACCATCCGCATTCCGTTGGGGAGGGTGAGCTTGTCCGGGCCATCCATCTTCACCGCGAGGCCTTCTGCTCCGCTCCAGGCCGTCCCCGGACTAGTGATGCTGCGTTGACGCTGCTGTGCAAGAATGTCCATGCTGAGCAGACATATGATGTCAGGGGCGTCCCTGTGCACAGACGTCTCCTACGCACAGACGTCCCTGCGTGGTGGCGTCAATGCAGCGTCACTAGTCCGAGGATGGCCCTAAGCAGAGAAGAAGGCCTCCTGGTGAAGATGGACGGCCTGTACCGGCTCACCCATGGACGGTCCCTGCAGTGAAGATGGACGGCCCGGCTCAACCTCCCTGGACAGTCCCTGCAGCTACTAGAGCAACAACTGGGGAGGTGAGAAGAAAACGACAGGGGGTCATATGGACAGGGAGGGATATTGACAGGGGGGTCTGGATGATGACAGGGGGTGATATGGACAGGGGGGTCTGGATGATTACAGGGGTGGGGGGATGATGGATGATGACAGGGGAGGGGGGGGATGATGTATTTCCCACCCTAGGCTTATACTTGAGTCAATACGTTTTTTCCTAGGTTTTTGGGGTGAAATTAGGAGCCTCGGCTTATATTCGGAGCGGCTAATACTCGAGTATATACGGTAATAATATTAATTGTAGTAATAATACTAATAAAAATTGGTATATTTTAAAGCACTCCATCCAGATTTAAAATGTATTTATGTTTATTTTTAGAATAATCATTTTTTATCATAAAATTATATAATAATAATAGTAATAACAAAAAATTATAAATTAAATAAAACATTTAATAATAGTAAAAAAACTCATATAATAATAATAATAATAATACTACATTCAATAATTCTAGTAATCATAATTAAAAGATTGGTATATTTTAAAGTGTTTGATTTTTATTTTTTATAATAATTTTTTTTATATTTGATGTGTATTTCCAGCTCCCTTGTATTTCTGTGCAGCATAATCCAGAGGATGTTTTCTTGCTGCACTCGGGGTCCCGCAGGTTTTCCAGTTATTCTATGGCTGGTTAACAAAACAATAACAACATTAAGATAGAAGGAGCAGATGTTGCCAAGTCGGCTGTGAACTAAAAACAACCTTAAAATATTCACGGGGGACGCCGTACGCTCCGACCGCAGAAACCACAACTTTCCACCCACCGGCCACCTTGCTGCACATTTCAGGAATAAACTTAGAAAACAACCATCATTCCAGAACGCAACGCTCGCCCGCTGTACCTCAATTTCTATACACGCCCCAGATCTCCAAAATTACCCCCAAAAAGCTAGTGTAAAACATATACACTGCTCAGATCTGAATGAATGAACTAATTGTATGAAATACTTTCGTCTTTACATAGTTGAATGCGCTGACAACGAAATCACACAAAAATTATCAATGGAAATCAAATGTATCAACCCATGGAGGTCTGGATATGGAGTCACTCAAAGTCAAAGTAGAAAACCACACTACAGGCTGATCCCACTTTATGTAATGTCCTTAATACAAGTCCCAATGAGGCTCAGTAGTGTGTGTGGCCTCCACGTGCCCGTATGACCTCCCTACAACGCCTGGGCATGATCCTGATGAGGTGGAGGATGGTCTCCTGAGGGATGTCCTCCCAGACCTGGACTAAAGCATCCGCCAACTCCTGGACAGTCTGTGGTGGATGGAGCGAGACGTCCCATGTGCTCAATCGGATTCAGGGGAACGGGCGGCCAGTCCATAGCATCACTGCCTTCCTCTTGCAGGAACTGCTGACACACTCCAGCCACATGAGGTCTAGCATTGTCTTGCATTAGGAGGAACCCAGGGCCAACCGCACCAGTATATGGTCTCACAAGGGGTCTGAGGATCTCATCTCGGTACTTAATGACAGTCAGGCTACCTCTGGCAAGCACATGGAGGGCTGTGCGGCCCCCCAAAGAAATGCCACCCCACACCATTACTTACCCACCGCCAAACCGGTCATGCTGGAGGATGTTGCAGGCAGCAGAACATTCTCCACGGCATCTCCAGACTCTGTCACATGTCCTCAGTGTGAACCTGCTTTCATATGTGAAGAGCACAGGGCGCCAGTGGCGAATTTGCCAATCTTGGTGTTCTCTGGCAAATGCCAAACGTCCTGCATGGTCTGCATGGTGTTGGGCTGTAAGCCCAACAGCCACCTGTGGACGTCGGGCCCTCATACCACCCTCATGGAGTCTGTTTCTGACCGTTTGAGTGGACACATGCACATTTGTGGCCTGCTGGAGGTCATTTTGCAGGGCTCTGGTGGTGCTCCTCCTGCTCCTCTTTGCACAAAGGCGGAGATAGCGGTCCTGCGGCTGGGTTGTTGCCCTCCTACGATCTTCTCCACGTCTCCAGATGTACTGACCTGTCTCCTGGTAGCGCCTCCATGCTCTGGACACTACGCTGAAAGACACAGCAAACCTTCTTGCCACAGCTCGCATTGATGTGCCATCCTGGATGAGCTGCACTACCTGAGCCACTTGTGTGGATTGTAGACTCCGTCTCATGCTACCACTAGAGTGAAAGCACCGCCAGCATTAAAAAGTGACCAAAACATCAGCCATGTAAAGCAAAGAGAGAGAAAAACAGGCGCTCCCCTGTGAAGAACCAACGGATCACAGGTGTGTGGGAGGGGGAGGGAAAAAGTAAGGCTCACCCTGCCAGGTTGTGCGTACTCCCACACAACCAAGATGTACGTTTGGTATGATGATCTCAGTCTGCAGCCTTCCCAGAATTGGCGTAGAGATGTGGGGTGAACTTCAGAGACGATGGGAATGTCGGCGCTAACCAAGGAGAGGACAATAGAGCCAGGTGTGTAACGAACAGATTTAATCCAATGCGACGCGTTTCACCGCGCTTGCGCGGTTTCATCAGGCATGCCTGATGAAACCGCGCAAGCGCGGTGAAACGCGTCGCATTGGATTAAATCTGTTCGTTACACACCTGGCTCTATTGTCCTCTCCTTGGTTAGCGCCGACATTCCCATCGTCTCTGAAGTTCACCCCACATCTCTACGCCAAAACATCAGCCAGGAAGCATAGGAACTGAGAAGAGGTCTGTGGTCACCACCTGCAGAACCACTCCTTTATTGGGGGTGTCTTATAATTGCTAATTGCCTATAATTTCCACCTGTTGTCTGTTCCATTTGCACAACAGCATGTGAAATTGATTGTCAATCAGTGTTGCTTCCTGAGTGGACAGTGTGTGTTCCCTTTATTTTTTGGAGCAGTGTACACAGCAAGGCTGTGGAGTCGGTAGATAAATGTTCCGACTCTGACTCCTCTGTATTAATATGCGAATGTATTTTATACATTCCTTGAAGGAAAGAAAGGCAACATACATGTCATTACCACAGGGCTACTGGCTGGGAAGCCAACAGTCTACTGTATTGAACAGTTTGTGTGCTGATCTGCTGCTGAAGATAGGCAGTGGGAGGATCCAGGAAGGGGCATTTATTATTAAACATGATTTCCCATAGTCATGTTTGAAGGGGTACTCCACCCCTAGACATCTTATCCCCTATCCAAGCGGAAATTCAGAAGTGTGATTGGGAGTGCAGAATCCCATAGAAGTCTATGGGCTTTTATTTGAGGCGAAATTCCGCAAGTGGAAATTCAGAAGTGTGAATTGGAGTGCGAAATCCTATAGAAGTCTATGGGCTTTAATTTGAGGCGGAATTCCATCATGTGAATAGACCCTTACAGTCCTCTCTCTAGTAATCCTTACATTACCCTCTGTCCCCCGTGAGGATTTTTGCGCAGTCCTTCTGTATTCTGGAGCCCAGAAAACAACAGAAGACATTTACTTCTCGAAAACCCTCAGAATTTGCATATAAACCACCGAGTTGTTGTGGTTAGTGCCGTCCGGGCCCCTCAGGAAGCTGAAGCTGGCACTGGTGTCGAGTAGGGAGCTGGGAGCCAATCAATTTTTCCAGTTGTTTTTCAGGACAGATTTTTTGGTGGAGACTATGTTGACTACAGAAAACTTGTCAATTTTTTAAAATAATCTTTTTGTTTTTTAACTTATTTTTCAACTGTCAAAAACCTGTTGTGGATCGGGGCTGGTGCTTCTAGTTCATAATAAGATAAACTATTAAAAAAAATTTAGGAGGTGGGTTATCCAAAAATTGTAAAAATAAAAAGATTAAATATAATAAAATAAAAAAGGATCTGATGGTGCTGGGGACCCCCGCGATCTCGGCTGCGGCACCCCAGACATCCGGTGCATGCAGCGAACTTTGCTCCGTGCCGGATGACTGGTGATGCAGGGCGGAGGCTCGTGACATCACATAGACTTGCATTGAGGGGGCGTGGCCATGACGTCACGAGTGGGACGCGGACGTGACGTCACGAGCCTTCGGCGCTGCTCTAAACGAACGCCGGGTGCAGCAGGGAGATCGTGGGGGTCCCTAGCTGCGGGACCCCCACAATCAGACATCTTACCCCCTATCCTTTGGATAGGGGATAAGATGTCTAGGGGCGGAGTACCCCTTTAAATAGGTCTGAGCAGCAATACCAGACATAACCTTTATGCAAGAGTGGCACTGTTTTTGGAGAAAACAAAAAAGAGATCTTTTTATGTAATCCTGGACCTTGTTGAATCCTGTGTTTATCATGCAAATTTTTTGCGCAAATGTACTCCAGTGACCGGCTGGCGTAGGAATGCATGCAAGCTTTTCGCCCAATTTTTTTGCCTTATCCAGGGACTTTCTCTCATTTGCGCAAATTTATGAAGTAGCGTGCACAACATAAGAACATTTTGGAAAACTGCACACTTGCGCTGCAGGTTTTGCTTTGCCCAAAAGTTTGCGCTTATCATCAATTCCCTACCACCAGTGTGTAGGAGGCCTTGTTTTATTTGCTTTTTTTCTATTTAATTTTTTATTTAAAAATTTTTTATTATTACGGTATTTTTTTTTTTGTATGTGTGTGTTTAAACTGTCACAGTTTCTGGGTAAGGAATACGGTAGGTTTAAAAGAAAAAATCTGCACTAACAATGAATTCTGCCGCCACGTGTGTACAAGGTCTTGTCTTATTTCCTTTACTTTATTTATTACATTTTTTATTAAAATTTTTATTATTGTGTTTTATTTTTATTTTTTTATTAAATATTTTTTGCTTTTTTTCTATAATTTTTTTTCTATTTTTTACTATTATTTTTCTATTTTTGTGTACAAGGTCTTGTTTTATTTGCTTCATTTCATTTATTAACATTTTTTATTTTACTTTATTTGCTTTTTTCTATTTAATGTTTTATTTTATTTATTATTATTGTTTTTTTATTATTATTATTATTTTTTTTTTGTGTGTGTGTGACAGTTTCTGGGTAAGGAATGGGTTAAAGTAGCTTCAAGCTAAAAATCTACTCTAACAACAAATTTGTGTTTTATTTTTATTTTTTTATATTATTTTTTAGTTTGTTTTATGTTTATTTCTTTGTTTATTATTATTTTTTTATTTTAGTTTTTTCTATTTATTTTTCTATTTTTATTTTCTATTTTATTTATTTTATATTTTAGTTTATTATTATAATTTTTATAATTTTTTTTTTTTTTTTTTAACTGTGACAATATCTAAGTAAGGAATGGGTTAAGAGAGTGAACTTTGGGTAAAGCGGTCACAGACGGTTACCCACATCATCGCTCGCTGGGGGGTGAGGGGGGCAACATCTGCTGAATGTGACTTTACAGCAGCCGTTCCTGGTGCATACAATACATTACAGGAGAGGATACGGAGGGGAGCGAAGACCCAGGTGAGTCCTAGAAGATTTTATATATATATGGATTATAATGGACATTAAAGCAGGGGTCTCCCCTCTAATCCCTGAATAACTACTTGGGGGGGAGGGGGGGGTCATATAAGTAAAGTCACATGAGGGCGTGGTCATGTGATTGTTCCCTGACACACTGCAACGGCTCTCCAGCTCTGCTAAAGAATGCAGCTTTTGTTTATAAAAAAAAAAAAGTCTCCAAACGTGTCCTCCAGCTGTTGCAAAACTACAACTCCCAGCATGCCCAGACAGCCTTTGGCCTTTAGCTGTCTAGGCACACTGGGAGTTGTTGTTTGGAAACAGCTGGAGGTACACTGGTTGGGAAACACTGCTTTAGGTGTTCAAAATATTAGGTCTGTACAAGTTTGCAGCGCTGGATGTAGGGGGATTTTCACACTCACTGACAGCAAGCAGAGATCTTGCAAATGGATAAGGAAAAGTTAGACAGAAGATATTAGAGCGTGGCCTGCAGAGATGATGTGAACAGAGAGGATGGAGGACAGGAGAGGATGGAGGACGGGAGAGGATGGAGGACGGGAGAGGACGGAGGACGGGAGAGGACGGAGGGCAGGAGAGGACGGGGGACGGGAGAGGACGGGGGACGGGAGAGGACGGGGGACAGGAGAGGACGGGGGACAGGAGAGGACGGGGGACAGGAGAGGACGGGGGACAGGAGAGGACGGGGGGCAGGAGAGGACGGGGGGCAGGAGAGGACGGGGGGCAGGAGAGGACGGGGGGCAGGAGAGGACGGGGGGCAGGAGAGGACGGGGGGCAGGAGAGGACGGGGGGCAGGAGAGGACGGGGGACAGGAGAGGACGGAGGACAGGAGAGGACGGAGGACAGAGAGGACGGAGGACAGGAGAGGATGAGGATGGAGGACAGGAGAGGACGGGGGACAGGAGAGGACGGGGGACAGGAGAGGACGGGGGACAGGAGAGGACGGGGGGACACGAGAGGACGGGGGACACGAGAGGACGGGGGACAGAGAGGACGGGGGACCGGAGAGGATGAGGATGGAGGACAGGAGAGGACGGAGGACGGGAGAGGACGGAGGACGGGAGAGGACGGAGGACAGGAGAGGACGGAGGACAGGAGAGGACGGAGGACCGGAGAGGACGGAGGACCGGAGAGGACGGAGGACCGGAGAGGATGAGGATGGAGGACGGGAGAGGACGGAGGACCGGAGAGGACGGAGGACAGAGAGGACGGAGGACCGGAGAGGACGGAGGACCGGAGAGGACGGAGGACCGGAGAGGACGGAGGACCGGAGAGGACGGAGGACAGGAGAGGACGGAGGACAGGAGAGGACGGAGGACCGGAGAGGACGGAGGACCGGAGAGGACGGAGGACGGAGGACGGGAGAGGACGGAGGACCGGAGAGGACGGAGGACGGGAGAGGACGGAGGGCGGGAGAGGACGGAGGGCGGGAGAGGACGGAGGGCGGGAGAGGACGGAGGACCGGAGAGGACGGAGGGCGGGAGAGGACGGAGGGCGGGAGAGGACGGAGGGCGGGAGAGGACGGGGGGCGGGAGAGGACGGGGGGCAGGAGAGGACGGGGGGACACGAGAGGACGGGGGACAGAGAGGACGGGGGACCGGAGAGGATGAGGATGGAGGACAGGAGAGGACGGAGGACGGGAGAGGACGGAGGACGGGAGAGGACGGAGGACGGGAGAGGACGGAGGACAGGAGAGGACGGAGGACCGGAGAGGACGGAGGACCGGAGAGGACGGAGGACCGGAGAGGATGAGGACGGAGGACCGGAGAGGACGGAGGACAGAGAGGACGGAGGACCGGAGAGGACGGAGGACCGGAGAGGACGGAGGACCGGAGAGGACGGAGGACAGGAGAGGACGGAGGACAGGAGAGGACGGAGGACCGGAGAGGACGGAGGACGGAGGACGGGAGAGGACGGAGGGCGGGAGAGGACGGAGGGCGGGAGAGGACGGAGGGCGGGAGAGGACGGAGGGCCGGAGAGGACGGAGGGCGGGAGAGGACGGAGGACCGGAGAGGACGGAGGGCGGGAGAGGACGGAGGGCGGGAGAGGACGGAGGGCGGGAGAGGACGGAGGCAGTCAGCAGGGAATGACAGGAGAGGATCAAGATTTAGGCAGTCAGTAAAGATGACTAAGAGGATGAGGATAGAGGAAGTCAGCAAGGATGCCCATATTGCTTAATACAGAGTTTCCCTATCAGGGTGCCTCCAGCTGTTGCAAAAACTACAACTCCCAGTATGCCTGGACAGCCGTTGGTCTCTCTGGAGACCTCTGTCCTATAACCTGTGCCCCTCTAGCTGTTGCAAAAAAAAAAAAAAACACTACAATTCCCATTATTCCAGACATCTGTAGGCCCACAGACCGCCATTATAAACAGTGTAAACCTAATAAACATTGACAAGGACCACAAGTCCCATCATGACCTCCCTTTACATCTGATCATCCAGAAATTCCTATAATCCAGCACTTGCTCGTTTCTCACACGGAATTGACAGATTATCCAGAGTTTTCTGCACTTGTACATTTTTACAATATAAAACAGCAAAATGCAGACTATACTGTACCACGTGGCCCTAAGCACTGAGGCACTAAAGGTCCCAGCATGCCCTTCCCGCCTTCTGTGATATCTTCAGCATACAACATACCTGACAGTCCCAGCACTACAGCAAGAGATCAGAAAGCAACATGGACGAAAGAGCCGTCCATTGTGGAGGAAACAAAAACGGCCGATGGGAAATGTAGTTCGTTTGTTCACAGAACGCTGGGAAGCAAGACAGAAAGAAACTACACCTCCCAGGAGGCATTGCGCTCAGAACGTCAAGTAAGCGTGCGGCGGTTGCTAGGTAACCCTCCCGTTTAACTCTTACTGAGCTGAGAAGAAGCAGCGACATGTCCAAAACAATAAGATTCACTGTATAAACCTGAACAAAACAGCAGGAATAACACATGAAGCAAAATAGCTGCCGTGTATGTGTCACATGTGCACATTTTAACCCCTTAAGGGCACAGCTAATTGTATTTATTTTTCCGCTTTCCTTTTTTTTATCCTCCTTTTTTTTGCAGGACCAATTGTAATCTGTAAGGGCTACTTTAATTTTACCCTAAAACTTACAGTAAAACTAAACATATATTACTATTGGGAAACTTTACTGTAAAACTGACACTGTCTCTTTATTCCATGGCTCAATACGATTAAAACGATACCCAATTTATATAGTTTTTTATTATTATTATTGTACTACTTTTACCCCCCTATAGGCCAATTTCCATTTTTGCGCTTTCGTTTTTTCCTCCTCGCCTTTTAAGAGACGTTACCTATTTTCCCATCCACAGGGCCATTTTGAAGGCTTGTTTTTTGCGCAACCAATTGTACTTAGTAATTAAACTTTTTTATTTTACCATAAAATCTATGGCGAAACAAAAAAAAATAGTATTTGGGATGGGGAATTAAAAAGAAAACCAAATTTTTGCAACTTTTGGGAGTTTTTGTTTTTACGCAGAGCACTTAATGGAAAACATGACGAGTTCTCCAAAATCTGTAGGTCAATGCGACTAAAACAATGCCCAATGGATATAGTTTTATTATTCTTGTACTAATCAGACTTTATGTATTAATCAAACTTTTTTTTTTTTTTTTTAAACAAAATCAGTATTTTTGTACTTAGTGCCAATTAAGAAAAGAGCCCACTCCCCTTACCCAGCCCACTGTCGACATTTTTTTCTCATCGGACCCCAGCGATCAACTGGCATATTTTACGTTCACCTTAGACACCGCGATAGGCGTTAAACGCGGCATCTAAAGGGTGAGGTCCCAGCTACTGTTAGTAGCCATCCCTGGCTCTCCAGCTGTTGCAAACCTACAACTTCCAGCATGCCCAGACAGCCAAGGCTGTCTGGGCATGCTGGGAGTTGTAGCTTTGCAATAGATGAAGGGCTACAGTTTGGAGACCTATGACAAGGGCAATGATCGATCAGCCAGGATACAAGTCATGTTCAATCCCGGCCACTGATGGCACTTTATCATGGCTTATTTTTGTGGGAGGAGCTATAGCTTTCATTGGTATCATTTTGGGGTTACATACATGGAAGGCCCAACTGGGTGGGTATTGTTAGGCCCTTGACCTCCCCAGCTAGGCTGCTACACCCACCCATAGGGGTGACCAATAAAGTGGCAGAGGGAGCTTCCATATGTCTGTTTAGACACTTAGATGCCTTTGTCAGCAGTGAACTTGGCATCTAAGGGGTTAAACAGCTGGGATCAGAGTTGTCTCCAATCCCAGATGTCTGGGCATCGCGTTGGAAAATGATGGCAATGATAAGGGTTCATTTGATTTCCACGTCCTTTAAGACCATGTGTATGGCACTTACAGCAAGCATGTGATGGGCACGTAGAATTGCATGCTGGGATGTTTAGAGCAAAATGGGTGCCACTTGTAATGACATCTTTGCTACCTATATAGTATATATTAGTATATAGGTATGCAGGTAGAGCATAGGTCAACATCACCACACCCACCCACAATCTGATCAAAGGTTCCATACTATGGAGTTCTTAATGGGGTACTCTGCCCCTACACATCTTATCCCCTAGTCAGAGCTGCTGCTCCCTGCTGCTCCCTGCTGCACCCGGCGTTCGTTTATAGCGTCGGAGACTCGTGACGTTATTGTCACGCCCCTCAATGCAAGTCTATGGGAGGGGGCATGACGGACATCACGCCCCCTTCCATAGACCTGCATTGAGGGGGCGTGGTCATGACATCACAAGCGGGCGTGACCTTGACGTCACGAGCCTCCGCCCCGCATCGCCAGTCATCCGGCACTGAGCAAAGTGCACCGGATGTCTGGGGTGTCGCAACCAAGATCGCGGGGGGTCCCCAACGGCGGGACCCTTGCGATCAGACATCTTAGCTCAGCTAAATATTATTGGCATATGGAGACCAGACGTTTATGACATCATAAGGTGCAAGTCCTGATGATGTCATCATAGACTATGCAAACCAGCGACCCAATGTGTAGTCAATTTTGTCCAACCATCCATGAAAATAATGGTAAACTACATATTGTCTTCTGCAGGTGTGATGGCCCTTCAGACATTAGCCGCTTCCAGTAACACATCCCTGATCCAGCCAGGATTCTCCTTGTTTCGGTTCGGAAGGTGTGTCTTTTTCTTCGGACAAAAGGGGTGGCCGAAACGTTCCTGCCCCACGGGCGTGTTCTTGGTGGATCTTAAAAACAACGAGCTGAAACTTCGTCCCATCACTTTCACCAATGAATCCTGCTACCTTCCGCCACTGAGGCATCCAGCCGTGACCAGTTTCTCCGACTGTTTAGACGGTGAATCCATCCGATATCTGGTCCATGGAGGGAAGACCCCAAATAATGAAGTCTCTCAGAAGCTCTATATCATCTCCATGTCCCCTTCCGTCAACAAAAAGATAACACTCTGCTGTTCGGAGAAGGATTTAGTAGGGGATATTCCCGAAGCCAGGTATGGCCATTCCATCAATGTGGTGCACAGCCGAGGCAAAAAGGCGGTAATGATATTTGGTGGAAGGTCCTATGTGCCGTTGAATCAAAGGACTACAGAAAAATGGAATAGCGTTGTTGACTGTCAGCCATTCGTCTACCTCATCGACCTCCAATTTGGTTGCTCTACCATGCACGCCATTAAGGAAATCCAAGATGGCGTTTCCTTTCATGTCTCAATATCCCACAATGACACGGTCTACATTATCGGTGGACATTCCCTGGAAAACAATTTAAGGTCTCCAAACATCTACAAGATTAATGTGGATCTTCTCTTGGGAAGTCCGGCTATTACTTGTAATATTCTAGAGTGCCGTCTGTCTTTTTCGAGCTCTATCGTAACCAGTACCTGTCCAGATGAATTTTTCATTGTTGGCGGCTATGAGTCCGACAGTCAGAAGAAGATGACTTGTCACAAAGCTCTTATAAGTAATGATAACATTGAATTTGAGGACGTAGAGCCTCCTGAATGGACGGGGGAAATTAAGCATAGCAAAACATGGTTCGGGGCCGATATGGGTCATGGAGTTGTACTATTGGGCATCCCAGGAGACAATAAGAACCAAAATTCAGATAGTAGCTATTTTTTCTACCTACTCAGTCACGGAGAGGAGGACAGTACGCTGGCTCAATCATGTAGCCAACGATCTCTCGACAACCAAGAAGACTCCATGCCTCTTGAAGACTCTGAGGAGTTCATGTTCAGCAGAGAAGGGATCATGTCCGATGAAGACACCTACAACGAGGACGACGAAGAAGACGAGTCCCAAGCTGGTTACTGGATCACGTGCTGCTCTGACTGTGATCTGGATATTAACACGTGGGTCCCTTATTACTCTACAGAACTTAACAAACCAGCCATGATCTACTGCTCCAGCCAAGGTGGACACTGGGTCCACGCCCAATGTATGGATCTCTCAGAAGATATGTTGATCAATCTGTCTGAAAACAACATCAAGTATTTCTGCCATGAACATATTAAGCTCGAAAGGGGTCTTCAAACGCCTAAGAAGATGACCCCCGTCACGAAACCATCGCTGAAGCGAGTAGGTCGAAAACCATCTGTCAGCAGAATGTCGCCAGCAAAGAAGTCTTTTTTTAGACGCTTGTTTGAGTAAAAAAACAGATGTAATGTGCTTCATGAAGCTTAGTTTGAGGGTAGTTTAGATATTCTTGTATAGCCATAATGACAGATTCTTCATATACTTATCTTTACACTGTCCTTTTTAATGGGAATCTGTCATCTGTATCACCGGCTCTAACCTGTCATACAGACTTGTAGTGCAGGTGATACTGATCAAAATGATACTTACCGCATCTTGATCCGTCGCTCCGTTCCACCGTAATTCATCTTTTTCTGTATATGCAAATTAGTTGCTTAGGGCACGCCTGGCTCCTCCATCTTTATAATCCCCCTTCCTGCTCGCTTGGTGTACGTTACTGTTCGGCATATGCGTGAAAAGGGTCGGCTTACGTCGTACGGCTGAGCTTCATTCCAGCGTCCTTGCGTGTCTCTACCCAGGGAACAGCGCATGCGCCGAACAGTAACATACACCGAACAAGTAGGGAGGGGGATGGTGAAGATAGAGGAGCCGGGCGGAGCGCCCACCCGGGAAGATGACATCACAGTGCCCCGAGCCGGGTTCGTAGCTCCGCCCGTGCGGTGGGCGCTCCACCTGGCGAGGATGACATCACAGTGCCTGGAGCAGGGTTCGTAGCTCCGCCCGTATGGGTGGAGCTACGAACCCTGCTCCAGGCACTGTGATGTCATCTTCACCAGGTGTGCGCTCCGCCTGCCTCCTCTATCTTCACAATCCCCCTCCCTACTTGTTCGGTGTACATTACTGTTCGGCGCATGCGCTGCTCCCTGGGTACAGGCACCCAAGGACGCTGGAATGAAGCTCAGCCGCACGCCGTAAGCCGACCCCTTTCGCGCATACGCCGAACAGTAACGTACACCGAGCGAGCATGAAGGGGGATTATAAAGATGGAATAGCCAGGCGTGCCCCAAGCAACTAATTTGCATATGCAGAAAAAGAAGAATTACGGCAGAACAGAGCGACGGATCAAGATGCGGTAAGTATCATTTTGATCAGTATCACAGGCACTACAAGCCTGTATGACAGGTTAGTGCAGGTGATACTGATGACAGATTTCCTTTAAAACACTGGTGAAAATCTGGTGCCCCTATTACCAACACAATACAAAACTGACCTTTGTGTCGGCAAAACTGGTAGAACAAACACCAATCTTTTCAATGTAATTATGCCAGAAAACTGCACCTTCACCAGTTTGTTCTACTGGGCCCAAACCCAAACGACCAAAGTTAAGCCTAGGCCTCACCCAAGAGACTAGGATAGTCGAGGATAGTCAAGGATAGCGCAGCTTGTGGTCATTTTGTGCCTCAACTAGAGGGCACTGTCTCACTGATGAGGCCTGTCTCAGAGTTTGCGGCGCATTGTGCTAAAGCAACAGTTGTATGGAAAAGTAATTGAGCCCTTTGGAATGGAGCACACTGAGTAAACATCCACAGTGCAAGGAGAAAAAAGTTAGTGAACTTTTGAACTCAATAACCTGTAGATAGATCCCTTCATAGCAGTAAGGATTTCTGGGATGCGTTGTGTTCAGCTTAAAGGGGTACTCCACTGCCCCAGCGTTTGGAACATTTTGTTCCGAACGTTGGGTTTCGGCTGCGGGGGTATTGACGTCACGGCCATGCCCCTAGTGGCGTCACGTCATGCCCCCTCAATGCAAGTCTATGGGAGGGGGCGTAACGGCTGCCACGCCCCCTCCCATAGACTTGCATTGAGGGGGTGTAGCGTGACATCACAACCCCTGAAGCCCGCACCCAGCATTCGGAACAAAATGTTCCGACCGCTGGGGCAGTGGAGTACCCCTTTAAGACCATGACACAGCATTCAGATGTTTTTTTTTTCTCCAACAATCCTTTAGTTGATATAGGCTGTATCGGATCTCATGACAAAGAAAAACTAGGCTGTATGGTCCGTCGCACAACAGACACCATTGAATTCCAATGAATCCCGTTGACTTTTAATGGGGTCTGTCAGGTTAAAGGGGTGCTCCGCTGGAAAACTTTCTTATTTTTATTTTTTAAATCAACTGGTGCCAGAAAGTTAAACAGATTTGTAAATTACTTCTACTAAAAAAATCTTAATCCTTCCAGTACTTTTTAGGGGCTGTTTTTTGGGGGGATTTCTCTTCTGTCACAACCACAGTGCTCTATGCTGACCTTTGCTGTCCATTTTAGGAACTGCCCAGAGCAGCATATGTTTGCTATGGGGATTTTCTCCTGCTCTGAACAGTTCCTAAAATGGACAGCAGAGGTCAGCAGAGAGCACTGTGCTCGTGACAGAAGAGAAATCCAAAAAGAAAAGCCTCTAATAAGTACTGGAAGGATTAAGATTTTTTTAATAGAAGTAATTTAAAAATCTGTTTAACTTTCTGGCACCAGTTGATTAAAAAAAAAAATAAATAAAGTTTTCCACCGGAGTAACCCATTAAGAGCTCCCTAAATGAAGCTTCAATGCAGATCACAGCCTAGCCTTACTAAGGTATTTTGTGCCATTGTCTGCGGTTGGCATCACCCAACATCCTGGTACGGTTCTTGAAAAGAACAGATGTGTCAGTAACCTGACTTTGTTTCATGAGTGAAGCCCATGTTGTCAACATGGAGGTTCAGTTATTTTTTTTCTCCCTGCACTGTGGATGTTTACTTACTGTGCTCAATAATAGACCCCAACAGTACTGTATACGTGTTAGAAGGTTAGATACATTGGGGGGAGATATATCTAAACCTGTGCACAGGAAACGTTGACCAGTTGCCCATAGCAACCAATCAGATCGCTTCTTTCATTTTTCAGAGGCCTTTTGAAAAAATTAAAGAAGCGATCTGATTGGTTGCTATGGGCAACTGGTCGACTTTTCCTTTGCAGAGATTTCGATAAATCTCCCCCATTGTGTTTGTCTATAACTTAGACTTGAATGAATGAGGCCAAAATTCGTGCAAGTTTTCACGGTTGACATGAAGGGAGACACCTCAATAATGTAGTAGGATTTGTTCTTTCCGTATATTTTGCCTGCAACATCCTATTAACTGTTTCATTACCATATATTCGGGGTGGATAGGTAACTCATTCAATAGGAGAGAAAGCATCCAAAATAACAGTATGACCTATGTATTTTTATTTTTTAGGAACCCCAGAAATAGGTATCAATGACCTCAGATCCAGACGTGATTTTCACCAACAATTTTCTCTTCTTAATATCTAATAAAAAAAATAAAAATAAAAATGACCATATGATTTATTCTTAAAAAGCAGCCCTGCAAAATGGAGTCATAAACAGCCACGTGCTATGACTCTACTTAGTGTACTTAAAGGGGTACTCCACTGGCCAGCGTTGGGAACATTTAGTTCCGAACGCTGTGTGCACGCTGTAGAGGTCGGCCACGCCCCCTCGATGCAAGTCTATGGGAGGGGGCGTGACACGCCCCCTCCCATAGACTTGCATTGAGGGTGTGTGGCCTGATGGCACAAGGGGGCGTGGTCCACACCAGAAGTGCTCACACAGCGTTCGGAGCAAAATGTTCCCAGTGCTGGCCAGTGGAGTACCCTTTTAAAAGGTATTGTGGTATATACCTTATTAATAGGGTAGGGTCACACGTAATTGATCCACATCGTATTTTACGCTTCGGATCCACCAAAAACGGACCCTACAGTGTGCCTCTAGCTGTGCCTACTGGTAGAGGCAATCTGTGAGTCGCTGCCCGCATCCGCAGTGTACTCACACACATCATGTGCGCTCCCCCTGCTCCCTGGGCTAGGCCGAGAGCAGCCGCGATGTCTGTGAGTACATTGCGCATGCGCGCGGCGACTCGCAGAACACCGTGTGTCTGCTCGTAGTGGCACATTGCCACTATGAGTAGGCACAGCTGGAGGCACACTGTAAGGTCCATCATCCGCAGTGTAAAATATGCTTCAGATCCGTCCCTACCCATAGAGTGTTATTACAAATAACAATTGGCATCAGCCTCATGGGGTTTTTTGTCTTCCTCTGGATCAACACTGTAACGTTTTAGGTTGAACTTTTTTTTTTAACCTTACAAACTATGTAAGAAATATTACTGGCTTCCGCATGTTTTTGACATGAAGTTGTGTAGTCCTCTTATTACTGTTGTCTCAGTAATTCCCGGCTCCTCCCTCTCTCCAGACAGGAAGTGGTGTAGTCCTCTCATTGTCAGTGTGGTGTTGTCTAAGCAGCTTTCTGGTTTCTTCCCTCTCTCTTTACAAGAAGTTTTGTAGTCCTCTCCTTGTCAGGGTTGTTTTGTCTCAGCAGCTCCATGACGTCTCACTGTCTCCATACAGGAAGTTGTGTAGTCTTCTCATTGTCAATGTGGTGTTGCCTCAGAAGCTCCCTGGCTCCTCCCTCTCTCCATCCAGTAAGTTGTGTAGTCTTCTCATTGTCGATGTGGTGTTGCCTCAGAAGCTACCCAGCTCCTCCCTCTCTCCTGGCAGGATGTTGTGTAGTCCTCTCATTGTCAGTGTGGTGTTCTCTCAGGAGCTCCATGGCGTCTAACTGTCTCCATACAGGAAGTTGTGTATTCTTCTCATTGTCAATGTGGTGTTGCCTCTGCAGCTCCCCAGCTCCTCCCTCTCTCCTGGCAGGATGTTGTGTAGTCCTCTCATTGTCAGTGTGGTGTTCTCTCAGGAGCTCCATGGCGTCTCACTGTCTCCATACAGGAAGTTGTGTAGTCTTCTCATTGTCAATGTGGTGTTGCCTCAGCAGCTCCCCAGCTCCTCCCTCTCTCCTGGCAGGATGTTGTGTAGTCCTCTCATTGTCAGTGTGGTGTTCTCTCAGGAGCTCCATGGTGTCTCACTGTCTCCATACAGGAAGTTGTGTAGTCTTCTCATTGTCAATGTGGTGTTGCCTCTGCAGCTCCCCAGCTCCTCCCTCTCTCCTGGCAGGATGTTGTGTAGTCCTCTCATTGTCAGTGTGGTGTTCTCTCAGGAGCTCCATGGCGTCTCACTGTCTCCATACAGGAAGTTGTGTAGTCTTCTCATTGTCTATGTGGTGTTGCCTCAGCAGCTCCCCAGCTCCTCCCTCTCTCCTGGCAGGATGTTGTGTAGTCCTCTCATTGTCAGTGTGGTGTTCTCTCAGCAGCTCCCTGGTTCCTCTCTCTCTCCCAATGTATCCTCCTCTGCGGTCTCAGGAGGCGGGGGTGGATTACGTCTCTGTGGGGTGCAGCGTCGGACGCTTGTGATGTCACGGCCACGCCCCCTCAATGCAAGTCTATGAGATGAAGCGTCACACCCCCTCCTATTGACTTGTATTGAGGGGGCGTGGCCATGATGTCAAGAGCTGGGCGTGACTGTGACGTCATGAGCCTCCGCCCCACATCGCCAGTCATCTGGCACGGAGCGAAGTTCACTCCGTGCACCTCATGTCTGGGGTGCCACAGCCGAGATCGCGGGGGTCTCCAGTGGCGGGACCTCCTGGATAAGACATCTTAATCCCCTACCGTTTGGATAGAGGATAAGATGTCTAGGGGTGGACTACCCCTTTGAATCCTTGAGAGCTGATCCTGGGAACAAAGTCTGTATTACCATATTAACATATTTCGGGCAGGGTCACCTGGGGACGGATCCACAGCCTATTGGACGCTTCGGATGCGCCTGATGGCAGTCACAAGAGGGGCTGCTGCCGAGTAGTTCTGTGTGTCTGCTGGTATCGGTGGATTTTTACAACGGGAAATCCGTCACTACAAATGGACACACAGAACTACCCGCCTCATTCTGCAGCCTCGCCTGTCACTGCCGTCAGGCGCATCTGAAGCGTCAAATACGCTGTGGATCTACCCACCGTGTGACCTTGCCCAACCGCTATAAAGATGTGTGTATAAAGATAATGGTAAAACACAAGTCTGCTGCAGCACAAGTGCCAAGCGTCTATCTATACATTGAATATAAGAATTATTTTACATTGCATTACTGCTATATTTACTGTGTTTGATCATGGGGGAAGCCTGGCAACCCCAGAATAGGGCCCGTTTCTTACCTGGGGGTGCTCCGGCCCCATCTTCCTAGAGAAACTAGTCTGGAGAGAGACCAATTACCGGCTGGGGAAGGACATCACTGCGGCCTGTCTTTGGCGGCTCCCGAGACCAGATCATCTCGTAAGGTGGGGGGCTGGAGTGCTCCAAGGTAAGGGCCCCCGATTTTGGAGATCAAGGGTGGTCAGATCCCATCAATGTCTTATCACAGAGGGGATGTCTGACCACCCTTGATCATCAGAGGTCAGAGTGTACCTGCAAAGTTGAACTTTTTTTTTAGACACCCAGCCCCCCCTGAAAAAAAATGTAAAAAAAATAATAATAAAAGCATATAACCCAACATGGTTCCTTTTTTTTGTGGAGTTTTATCATTTCTATTACAGTTTTTTTTTTCTTTAAGCATTTACCATTATCCACATAAACCAATCAAGAAGAATCTAGAAGATGGCCGTGATTCCCAGTGGACTTGTTTCGATCTAAGCTTTAGTGCTATCTAAATACATTGACTGGTCATTACTGATAGTAATGTACAGTAATGAGTCCGGTAACACACGTCTTGTGGAGGCAGCTTCATGCACAGCGTCCTATTTACTTTCTCCGATAAATTACTTGAATAAATGAATTAGTGTGGGGGAGATATAAGCACCAATGGAACAATCCAACCATAGCCATTGCCAAAAGTAAACTATTACTACAGGAAGAAGCAATGTTCAGGCTGAAGAGAATTGTATTATACACAGGAGCCAATGTTATTATTCCTACTCCCATACATCCTAATCCCTTTACACACACTATTTAGGGCAGTGTTTTCCAACCAGGGTGCCTCCAGCTGTTGCAAAACTACAAAATCAAGCATATCCAGACAGCCGAGGAATATAATACTGTCTCCTATGTACAAGAATATAACTACCATAATACTACTCCGTATGTACAAGAATATAACTACTATAATATTGCCTCCTATGTACAAGAATATAACTACTATAATACTGCTCCTATATACAAGAATATAACTACTATAATACTGCCTCCTATATACAAGAATATAACTACTATAATACTGCTCCTATATACAAGAATATAACTACTATAATACTGCTCCTATATACAAGAATATAACTACTATAATACTGCTCCTATATACAAGAATATAACTACTATAATACTGCTCCTATATACAAGAATATAACTACTATTATACTGCTCCTATATACAAGAATATAACTACTATAATACTGCTCCTATATACAAGACTATAACTACTATAATACTGCTCCTATATACAAGAATATAACTACTATAATACTGCCTCCTATATACAAGAATATAACTACTATAATACTGCTCCTATATACAAGAATATATCTACTATAATACTGCTCCTATATACAAGAATATAACTACTATAATACTGCTCCTATATACAAGAATATAACTACTATAATACTGCTCCTATATACAAGAATATAACTACTATAATACTGCCTCCTATATACAAGAATATAACTACTATAATACTGCTCCTATATACAAGAATATAACTACTATAATACTGCTCCTATATACAAGACTATAACTACTATAATACTGCTCCTATATACAAGAATATAGCTACTATAATACTGCTCCTATATACAAGAATATAACTACTATATTACTGCTCCTATATACAAGAATATAACTACTATAATACTGTTCCTATATACAAGAATATAACTACTATAATACTGCCCCTATATACAAGAATATAACTACTATAATACTGCTCCTATATACAAGAATATAACTACTATAATACTGCCCCTATATACAAGAATATAACTACTATAATACTGCTCCTATATACAAGAATATAACTACTATAATACTGCCTCCTATATACAACAATATAACTACTATAATACTGCTCCTATATACAAGAATATAACTACTATAATACTGCTCCTATGTACAAGAATATAACTACTATAATACTGCCTCCTATATACAAGAATATAATTGCCTATCCGGCTCTACACAAGGACTAACTTATTCTGCCCACACTGACAAATCCCATTGTATCTTTGTGTATTTCCTGACAACGGACGCGGCTCTTTCCTAGTATTTCTCTCATCCATGTACAGAACAATATGACAATACCGGACATGAGAACCTTATTACGATTCCTCCATTATCGCCGCATCACATGGGGTTTGTACATACACAAAACGCAAAGCGGAGATTATAATCAACAAATCTTTATTGCAAATGAAACTGTAGAAGAAAGAACATACTCAATAGTCATATATAATCATCTGCATTAATGACGTCAGTTACAGGATTATTCATTTTAATTTTTTTTTATATAACATTTTTATTTGACAAAACCTTTTCTTTTCCCAAATTAAAATTAAAAATACAGTTAAAGGCGTCTACAAAAGTATCATAATCTTATCAATGTCAGAAAAATGGTGACATATTTGATAATAATCCCAAATAATCATAATCTCAAAAAAAGAACATGACATTTTATAATTTTACTCATGTTCTCAAATATTTTAACTTCACCAAACATTGTCATAATAAGTGCAAAACATCAAATCTAAACTTTTAACCCCTAGAGGACAATAAAATACATGTACGTCCTGAGAGGCGCTCACTTCATAGACCTCATAGACTTCATATTCCGTGATAATGCTGATGCCCGCCATTAACCCTTTATCTATACTGATCACGGCATCTAAAAGCATTAGGGGGGCTCTGTCAGACTCATTGGACCCCCGCAGCGTGATTGGGTGGGTCCGATGAGTGAAGATGGCAGCCGAAAGTCTCCTCAATGCTGCTCTTCCAGGATCCATTTTCATAATCTGCCTTCTAGCAGGCTATACTGATGGATTGCCGATATTACCGATCAGTGCTATGCCAATGCCTAGCACTTAACAGTAATAGCAATCAAGTGATTATTATAAATAGTTCCCTTAAAATATTTGAACATTTTTTTTTAAGTCTTTAAAAATACACATAAGCCCCTCCACCCAATAAAAATCTTAAAAAGTACAACATTTTACAATATAAAGTAAATTTTTCTAATTTTACAAACATATGATGTTAAAAAAACATAAAAATAATGTGACAATAAAAAATAAACTAAAAAAAAAAAAATGTAAAAATAGTAAATAAACATATTTGGTATCTCCGGGTGCGGAAATGTTCGTGAATGGCGTAAATGTAAAACAAAAAAATGACAAATTCCAAAATGGATGATTTTCGGTCACATCATATCCCAGAAAAAATGGAATAAAGAGTGATCAAAAAGTCACATGTACAAACCTGTATATGGAAAAATAAAAAAGGAATAGGGGTCAGAATAGGGCAATTTAAAGCATATTAAATTTGGTTTAAAAAGTTTGCCTTTTATGTAAAGCAGAACAATAATAGAAAAGCTATATAAATTGGGTATCATGTTAATCGTATTGACCCACAGAATAAATATAAATATATATATTATGGTAACATGAAATACGCCATTGCAAAGTACAATTCTTCTTTTAGAAGAAAAGGAGGAAAAACGAAAATGAAAAAATGGAACACAATGCTTTGGTAAGTTCCATGCTGTACTAGAAATATTGCAATCTTACAGTTTGATTGTCCCTTAAAAAGCATAAAAAAAGAAACAAAGTTAACGGAAAAAAGATAATAGTCTTCTTAAAAAAATTTTTTTTAATGAGGCAGAAATGTTGTTAAAAAGTGACAACGTCCCTATAAAATATATGTAAAATAATCAACAAACACAAACTTATGAAAAGATAATGAGAAATTCACAACTAAATCAAACTTAGAAAAAAATTCTATGGTATCACAAAAAACGGAAATTTAAAAAAATGCTGTGCAAGGGAAAATGAGGTAGAAGAAAGTACAATGGAACCCCCAAGCCTAAACCCAAGATGTTGTGCAGATCTTAGTTATCATCGGGCCTGCTAAAGAAAACCCATAGGAGCAACAAATAGAGACAACATGCTCTATCCTGTTTCTCTTTAAAAGTTTTTGTTCCCAATATTAAACTTAGGCAGAAAATATTTCACTTCTTAAAGGGGTACTCTGCTCAGCGTTTGGTGCCGGGAGCTCGTGACGTCATAGCCCGGCCCCCTCATGGCGTCACGCCCCGCCCCCTCAATGCAAGTCATAGCCCGTCCCCGCCATGAGGGGACGGGCTATGACGTCACAAGCTCACGGCTCCAGCGTTTGGAGTACCCCTTTAATCAGTAAGGGATATAACTAGACCCTCGTGAGATGGAGCTCCTATAATGGGTAAGGTATAACTAAACCCTCGTGAGATGGAGTTCCTATAATGGGTAAGGTAATAACTAAACCCTCGTGAGATGGGGCTCCTATAATGGGTAAGGTATAACTAAACCCTCGTGAGATGGAGCTCCTATATGGAATAAGGAATAACTAAACCCTCGTAAGATGGAGCTCCTATATGGGATGAGGTATAACTAAACCCTCATGAGATGGAGCTCCTATAATGGGTAAAGTATAAATAAACCCTCGTGAGATGGAGCTCCTATAATGGGTAAGGTATAACTAAACCCTCCTGAGATGGAGCTCCTATATGGGATGAGGTACAACTAAACCCTCGTGAGATGGAGCTCCTATAATGGGTAAAGTATGACTAAACCCTCGTGAGATGGAGCTCCTATAATGGGTAAAGTATAACTAAACCCTCGTGAGATGGAGCTCCTATAATGGGTAAAGTATAACTAAACCCTCCTGAGATGGAGCTCCTATAATGGGTAAGGTATAACTAAACCCTCGTGAGATGGAGCTCCTATAATGGGTAAGGTACAACTAAACCCTCGTGAGATGGAGTTCCTATAATGGGTAAGGTATAACCAAACCCCTGTGAGATGGAGCTCCTATAATGGGTAAAGTATAACTAAACCCTCCTGAGATGGAGCTCCTATAATCGGTAAGGTACAACTAAACCCTCGTGAGATGGAGTTCCTATAATGGGTAAGGTATAACTAAACCCTCGTGAGATGGAGTTCCTATAATGGGTAAAGTATAACTAAACCCTCCTGAGATGGAGCTCCTATATGGCATGATGTACAACTAAACCCTCGTGAGATGGAGCTCCTATAATGGGTAAGGTATAACTAAACCCTCGTAAGATGGAGCTCCTATATGGGATGAGGTATAACTAAACCCTCGTGAGATGGAGCTCCTATAATGGGTAAAGTATAACTAAACCCTCATGAGATGGAGCTCCTATAATGGGTAAAGTATAACTAAACCCTCGTGAGATGGAGCTCCTATAATGGGTAAAGTATAACTAAACCCTCGTGAGATGGAGTTCCTATAATGGGTAAAGTATAACTAAACCCTCGTGAGATGGAGCTCCTATAATGGGTAAAGTATAACTAAACCCTCCTGAGATGGAGCTCCTATATGGCATGATGTACAACTAAACCCTCGTGAGATGGAGCTCCTATAATGGGTAAGGTATAACTAAACCCTCGTAAGATGGAGCTCCTATATGGGATGAGGTATAACTAAACCCTCGTGAGATGGAGCTCCTATAATGGGTAAAGTATAACTAAACCCTCATGAGATGGAGCTCCTATAATGGGTAAAGTATAACTAAACCCTCGTGAGATGGAGCTCCTATAATGGGTAAAGTATAACTAAACCCTCGTGAGATGGAGCTCCTATAATGGGTAAAGTATAACTAAACCCTCCTGAGATGGAGCTCCTATAATGGGTAAAGTATAACTAAACCCTCGTGAGATGGAGCTCCTATAATGGGTAAAGTATAACTAAACCCTCGTGAGATGGAGCTCCTATAATGGGTAAAGTATAACTAAACTCTCCTGAGATGGAGTTCCTATAATGGGTAAAGTATAACTAAACCCTCCTGAGATGGAGCTCCTATATGGGATGAGGTACAACTAAACCCTCGTGAGATGGAGCTCCTATAATGGGTAAAGTATAACTAAACCCTCGTGAGATGGAGCTCCTATAATGGGTAAGGTATAACTAAACCCTTGTGAGATGGAGCTAATGGGTAAGGTATAACTAGGCCCTCTTAGATCTAGCTTAGATAATCAGTAGACTAGAACTAGACCATGAGGTAGAATTCATACAGTAGGCTTGAATTTGACCCACATAAGATGGAGTTCACATCAAGGATATGGAGCTCATATCATCAGTAGGGTAGAACTAGACCCTTGTGAGATGGAGCTCATATCATCTGTAAAATAGAACTAGGCTTTCATGAGACAGTGTTCAGATCAGGTTTAGGGTAATGCTATAGTCTTATGGGATAGAGGTCATATTATCAGTAGGGTAAAACTAGCTACTCATGAAATGGAACTCCTACGTGTACACACACGATCACAAAGCAAACAACAACAATACAAAAAAAATTATGCTAAGGGCTAACTAAGAAGCACCATTAGACTGGGTCACCTGGCAGGTTCCAATATAAATTTGACTATCTGCACTGCAGCACTATGCTAAAATTCAAAGTGACAACGTACAAACGTGAGGTAAGCATAGAAGTGTGGTATGTACACGTGTGCAAAGGATATATAGTATGTGGAATAATGCTGCATGGATTTTGTAGGGCCCAAGGGTGCCAATTTTGGCACTCTATGGGTTAAAGGGGTACGCCGCCGCTCAACGTTTTGAACAAACTGTTTCAAAAGCTGGAGACGGGAGCTCGTGACGTAATAGCCCCGCCCCCTCAATGCAAGTCTATGAGAGGGGGCGTGACGGCTGTCACGCCCCCTCCCATAGACTTGCATTGAGGGGGCTGGGCATGACGTAATGAGGTAGCGGGGCTATGACGTCACAAGCTGCCGGCTCCAGCGCTCGGAACAGTTTGTTCAAAACGCTGAACAGCGGAGTACCCCTTTAAAGTACGGCGCCTCCATTAGGCACTTTATTTTTCTTTCAATGACGCACTCAAATGTTTAAATTAATTGAAATGTGTAGCTATATACCTAAACCTATGGCTGAAAAATACCTACAAAAAGATGAATTGACTTACATAGAGCCTTATGTTCTTATGATGTCGTCGGTTTGTATATGACAAAACATTAAAAAGCAAAAACCACAGTCATCAGTTCAGCATCTCAAACTTCACGGTCTAAATCGGACACCAGTCATAGAGATGTAGACATCTTTCTAAGAAAATATGCAAAAAATAACACAGTACGACATCCATTTCATACTTATCACCAATGGCTAACAAGATATGAATATTATTTCTCACAACATAGAGAATTCTCCATTTAAGCCTTGCAGAACAAGTTCCTTACACCTTGGTCCTGGCTACATGGAGCTTGAGTGTCTCCTTAACTTAGCCTTTGGACATGAAGTTGACCTCCATGGAGGAAAACTATAGCAGAACTTTCTAGAACATTTGTATCATTCTAAGATGTGAACTCAGAATTCCATTAAGTCTATAGAATCTACTGGACCTTCTAATGCTTCATCTGGTTCTTGATCTGGTTCTATATCTACAGTAAAACCTTGGTTCTTAAGGGTAATATGGGCGTTCATAAATTTCTGAAGAAATTTAGATGTGTAAAGCCAATGATGTTTCAAGACATCTTCCATTTCATAGGTTTTGGACTGTCTGGCATTCATTTTTCGGAAACGCCTGAATAGTTTGTTACCGGACTCGTTGCCTTCACTTGCCCAAGCTCCTATAGAACCATCACGTTCAATGATTTCTGGGACATGGGCGAGGGTTTTGTGGAAGTAGTTGGTGATCTTGCCCTCATATCTATACTTGAACTTGGTGGACAAGAGCTCTGCAAATCTCTGAGAGTGGTAGCTGTACTGGCAGAGCAACTCTGGGCACTCTTTAGCTGGGCATGAAGAACGCCACACTGGTTTCATTTTGAGATATAAGTCCATTAGTTCTCTGAGGGCCGCTTGCCTCTCCTCAGAAGGTATCAGGTCACAAACAGCTTCAACCGTTTCCTTGCTCATGAGTTTTCGGGCAAAGTTTCCATTCATTCTCATAATAGGCTTTAAGTTCATCTTCTTTCTAAGGTGTTTGTCAAGCGTTGCTTGCCATTTCTTTCGTTCTTCTACAGGAGCTTTACCATTTTTGTAGACTTCTCCTATTTCTAGCTGGAAAATTCGGAAAAACTCTGCAGCGTTTCCAATGTCACAGTGCAAAGCGTCGATAGATGGAAGGGTCTCAATAAATGGCTTTGCAGAGACTCCCTTAACTCTATCCCGAAGCTCATCGACAGATTCATGGTGGGGATTGGATCTCCATGTTTCGTAACGTTGCAAGTTCTCATTGTGGCTTCTGGTTATGGAATGGAACACCAAGTTCTGAGAAGCTTCAAGACGAGTGGCATCACAAAGAGTACAAATGTAGACAGAACCTGAGGCTTCGAGACCTTCTACCTCACGCACTAACTTTTCATCATACCCTGTACCCCGAAAAACAAATTTAAAGCTTCTACATATTCCACCAATTTCTAGCAGGAGCTCACTGGATTTCATTGACTCTCTTTCGGCTATCAGAGGGCCCAAGATGGCAGTCAAAGTTTCATGGTCTGATTCATCAGCCAGCATTAAACACACAGGTTTGCAGCAAAGTTCAGAATTGGGTTTGGTCTCTTCGAAAATTCGAACAGAGACGTTATTGCTGTTGGGAACGCTTATGTTCATGATGGTGAAGGAGAAGCGGACGGCCTTTTCTGGCACCGCAGGTCCACAGCCATGCTTCTCACTTACATCTCCCATTCCATCACACGATTCTTTCAGCACCACAGTAAATGGACCAGACAGGTATTCCTCTAAGTCTTTGGATTTCAAGCCTTCAAGAATATCTTCTTCCATGTCTTTCAAAGTGGAAACCAGAGCAACGTCATATCTAAACCTTTTGGCAATAGCATCAACAGGATATTCATCAACTGAGCGATTCAGTCCCGATAGACCGTCCATGATGCCAACATCTGTACTGGTGGACACGTTTTTTAATGGTGGTTTCCATTCGAAAGGATGATATCCAGGTAGAAGGGCTTTCTCTGCATTTCTCAATGCATGCAAAGGTTGGAAAATCTGGCGTCCAGTTGTGGCTTTGACTGTTCTGTACATTTTATGGTACTGGCTACAGCTCAGAAAAGTGTTTACTCGTATGGCAAGACAGACAGCCGGGTGCAGTCCTGCTCCTCTACCTTCCATGATGGCCTCTAATTCATCAGCCTGGCGGTGTTCATTCCTTGCTCTTAAGGCCAGGAGAAAGAGAGTCAGGCAAACTGACTTAACGTCACCTCCTTCCTCCTTATCAGCGAAAGTCTTCACTAGCATCTTGAGCTCTCTAAGACGGTGTTTTTGGGCTCTTCTTGTCAATGACAGTAGATGTAGCCTGGGTCTTCCCCCTTTATTGATATGGGCATAGGCTTCTTTACCTTTGATCTCTTTATGTTTGGAAATATGTTGGGAGTATTTTCCAAGCAGGATTTCCTCATCACATCCGGTCACCGTGCACTTCAAGACCAAGGAGTTTAATATGTTGAGATAGGACTTCACGGGGGTTGTAAGGTCTGTTGGAAAGCAAGTGTGTCTGCAAGATGGGCAGTAGCAACCCATGATCTTGAAGTATTTGAGGATGCAAATCCTGCAGAACAAATGTTTGCATGATGTTTGCACCGGATCAGACAGTATGTGTTCGCATATCTGGCAGGTGACTGACTTGGTAAAATCAGACGGATAGTCAACAATCAGCAAAGTGGAGTCGAGGTGGATATCTTTACATTTGTTTTTGATTTGATTCAGGGTCCTAGTCTTCTTCCAGAGAGGTGAAATGTTTCCATTTTTGTTCTTTTTTCCATGTTCCACACTGAGCTTTCTCTTTTTGATAAGAGAATTTTGGTGGCTTGCTCCCTTTCTCTTACCCCAGGTTTTGGAGGAACTGCAGACGTCACATGAGGAACAGTGAGGCTTCCACTCCACGGCATTGTTACGTGGGAAATAAACCTCGCTGAAGGAGTTGCTGAATTTCTGATGCATGATGCTCCAGCAATTGTGGCAAAAAAGGGTTGGGTGAATAGAGTCCAGATCGCCCCTCACGTCTATCTTAAAGACCTTGGAGATGAGTTCAGGCCAGGAGGTGGCTTTCTTCTCTTTCCGTCTTAGGACATCTTGAGTCTCATTGTCCACTGGTCCATGAACAGGGTAACTTCTGTTCTGTTGATCCATTTTAAAAGAGACCCCACAAATGCGGCATAAGTGTTGCAAAATGGCGGTGTGGGCCTCTTCTTCCAGTCTCTTCGCTTCAGCCTCATTGTTGTCTGGGACAATGGCCTCTGGATCTTTGCTGTTTGTAGGTGATATCACTGAGGTCTCTTGGCTGAGGTCTTCTGAACTCACACTGAAGTACGGGGATCTCTCCTGAGGGCTGGTACATGACACCCCGCTGTCGTCACTCTGTTCTTGTGAGGACGTCCTCTCCAGAGACTTCACCCTGAACAGCTTAAACTTCCATTCTGAGAATTTAGTATATGGAGGATGCATTTCGTTTGTCCCTGAGTTGCCCGAGTTGCTGATCAATGGCGACTCCATGTTCTTGAGCACTGAAAGACATAGAAAGAATTCATATTAACACTTTTCACTAATATCTATGAAAATATATATCCAATATTTGTACCAGCATTGTTTAGACACTAAAGCCATAAAGAGAATGTTCATCTTCAAATAATATTTTGGGTTCTTTTAGTCTAAATATATCCAAAATCCTGTACTGAGTAATTTCATGTCCAGACCCACCACAGCTTAGCTGACCGCATATACATTACAATGGGGCAGAAGCAGATGGCTCCGTACATGGTATAGTGGCCACGCTGGGTACTGCAGTTCAGCTTCATTAAAGGGGTACTCCACTGGCCAGTGTTCGGAACTAAATGTTCCAAACGCTGTTTTCGCACTCCGCCGATCGACCACGCCCCTTGTGATGTCTCGGCCACACCCCCTCAATGCAAGTCTATGGGAGGGGGCGTGACGGTCGTCACGCCCCCTCCCATAGACTTGCATTGAGGGTGTGTGGCCATGACGTCACCTCCTCGTCTGGCCAGTGAAGTACCCCTTTAACTATAAAGTGAGTGCCACAAATCTCATATCGATCTATTATTAAATATCTATCTCTTATTTATTAATCTATCTAATAGCTATCTATCTCCCATTTATCTATATATATATTTATAGATATGAGATAGATAGATAATAGATAGATAGAAAAATAAATACATGAATACATACATACACAGGGCATAGATAGATGGATAAATAGACACACACATGAAAGAGGCGACCGCAGCACACAGGAGTATCATAAAGTACAGATAACTTTCATTCCATGAACAGGTAGTGCGACGTTTCGGTGTTCTCACAATACCATTCTCAAGCCACATGATAGTGATCCTTACATAGGATATATAGGGGTAAATAGATAGATAGATATGAGAAAGATAGATAGATAAATACGAGAGAGCTAGATAGATAGATAGATAGATAGATAGATAGATAGATAGATAGATAAATGTGAATCCAGGTAGAAAAAACAGACGGATGGATGGATAGATGGATAGATAGATGGATAGATAGATATGAGTTAAATAGATAGATATGAGATTGATAAATAGATTTATTAATCTCATATGTATCTGCCATTATTTGTAAGTATAAGATAAATAGATAATTAAACCTTAGCTAGATAGATTCAATGTCTCTCTATGTCATATCTAACTCCTATCTATCTATCTAACTCATATCTATCTATCTAACTCATATCTATCTATCTAACTCATATCTATCTATCTATTATCTATCTATCTCCTATCTATCTATCTCTCACATCTAAACAAAGAATAAGTTGGCCAGCACTATTAATTCCAAACTATTATACGGTCCTGGCTTACAGGTGCAGGCTGCTGGGCTAAATATACAGCAACAGGAGAATACAGCAGCACACTGCTAGCACAAAGATGTAGATAAAACATGAGTATATAGATAAAACATGAGTATATAGATGCAACATGAGAAGCTATTCAGCTATGGTGCAGTAATGAAATAGTGAGGTACTTAGCTTGCAATTTGGCGGCCAAATAGCTTGGACCGTCCCACCACGGTAAGGTGACCTCATAGGGACGGACCCTACACTATGAATATGCCTCTGTGTGAATAGTTCAGCAGGCATTGCAGGATCTGAAACATCCAAGGCACCTTATATACACCTGATAGAGGTGGGTGGGTTGCAAGAACCAACATGGAGGTAGCCACTCCCCCATATGTGGCTGAATAGCTTCTCATGTTGTATCTATATACTCATGTTTTCTCTATATCTTTGTGCAAGCAGTGTGCTGCTGTATTCTCCTGTTGCTATCGCTCACATCTATCTATCTCATATCTATCTATCTCATATCTATCTATCTCATATCTATCTATCTATCTATCTCATATCTATCTATCTATCTATCTCATATCTATCTATCTATCTCACATCTATCTATCTCATATCTATCTCATATCTATCTATCTATCTCATATCTATCTATAAAATGGAAAAATAGCAATGACAATGGCTGCGAGAGGCAGCCGAAACGTCGCCTCTGATGATGGTGAATAAAGAAATTTTTTTCACCGATCTGTAGTGTAGATCTGGAGTGTAGATCTGGAGTGTAGATCTGGAGTGTAGATCTGGAGTGTAGATCTGGAGTGTAGATCTGGAGTGTAGATCTGGAGTGTAGATCTGGAGTGTAGATCTGGAGTGTAGATCTGGAGTGTAGAATGTGTAGAGTAGATCTGGAGTGTAGATCTGTAGAGTAGATCTGGAGTGTAGAATGTGTAGAGTAGATCTGGAGTGTAGAATGTGTAGAGTAGATCTGGAGTGTAGATCTGGAGTGTAGATCTGGAGTGTAGATCTGGAGTGTAGATCTGGAGTGTAGATCTGTAGAGTAGATCTGGAGTGTAGAATGTGTAGAGTAGATCTGGAGTGTAGAATGTGTAGAGTAGATCTGGAGTGTAGAATGTGTAGAGTAGATCTGGAGTGTAGATCTGGAGTGTAGATCTGGAGTGTAGATCTGGAGTGTAGATCTGGAGTGTAGATCTGGAGTGTAGATCTGGAGAGTAGATCTGGAGTGTAGATCTGGAGTGTAGATCTGGAGTGTAGAATGTGTAGAGTAGATCTGGAGTGTAGATCTGTAGTGTAGATATGTAGTGTAGATCTGGAGTGTAGATCTGGAGTGTAGGATCTGGAGTGTAGAATGTGTAGAGTAGATCTGGAGTGTAGATCTGTAGAGTAGATCTGGAGTGTAGATCTGTAGTGTAGATCTGGAGAGTAGATCTGGAGTGTAGATCTGGAGTGTAGATCTGGAGAGTAGATCTGGAGTGTAGATCTGGAGTGTAGATCTGGAGTGTAGATCTGGAGTGTAGATCTGTAGTGTAGATCTGTAGTGTAGATCTGTAATGTAGATCTGGAGTGTAGATCTGTAGTGTAGATCTGGAGTGTAGATCTGGAGTGTAGATCTGGAGTGTAGATATGTAGTGTAGATCTGGAGTGTAGATCTGGAGTGTAGGATCTGGAGTGTAGAATGTGTAGAGTAGATCTGTAGTGTAGATCTGGAGTGTAGATCTGGAGTGTAGATCTGTAGTGTAGATATGTAGTGTAGATATGTAGTGTAGATCTGGAGTGTAGATCTGGAGTGTAGGATCTGGAGTGTAGATCTGGAGTGTAGATCTGGAGTGTAGATCTGTAGTCTAGATCTGTAGTGTAGATCTGTAGAGTAGATCTGGAGTGTAGATCTGGAGTGTAGATCTGGAGTGTAGATCTGGAATGTAGGATCTGTAGAGTAGATCTGGAGTGTAGATCTGGAGTGTAGGATCTGTAGAGTAGATCTGGAGTGTAGATCTGAAGTTTAGATCTGTAGAGTAGATCTGGAGTGTAGATCTGTAGAGTAGGATCTGTAGAGTAGATCTGGAGAGTAGATCTGGAGTGTAGATCTAGAGTGTAGGATCTGTAGTGTAGATCTGGAGTGTAGATATGTAGTGTAGATCTGGAGTGTAGATCTGGAGTGTAGGATCTGGAGTGTAGAATGTATAGAGTAGATCTGGAGTGTAGATCTGGAGTGTAGATCTGGAGTGTAGATCTGTAGTGTAGATATGTAGTGTAGATATGTAGTGTAGATATGTAGTGTAGATCTGGAGTGTAGATCTGGAGTGTAGATCTGGAGTGTAGATCTGGAGTGTAGAATATGTAGTGTAGATCTGGAGTGTAGAATATGTAGTGTAGATCTGGAGTGTAGAATATGTAGTGTAGATCTGGAGTGTAGATCTGGAGTGTAGAATATGTAGTGTAGATCTGGAGTGTAGAATATGTAGAGTAGATATGTAGTGTAGATCTGTAGAGTAGATCTGGAGTGTAGATCTGTAGAGTAGATCTGGAGTGTAGGATCTGGAGTGTAGATCTGGAGTGTAGATCTGGAGTGTAGATCTGTAGAGTAGATCTGGAGTGTAGATCTGGAGTGTAGATCTGGAGTGTAGATCTGTAGAGTAGATCTGGAGTGTAGATCTGGAGTGTAGGATCTGGAGTGTAGGATCTGGAGTGTAGATCTGGAGTGTAGATCTGGAGTGTAGATCTGGAGTGTAGGATCTGTAGAGTAGATCTGGAGTGTAGATCTGTAGTGTAGATCTGGAGTGTAGATCTGGAGTGTAGATCTGGAGTGTAGGATCTGGAGAGTAGATCCGGCAGGTTTGTGGGGTGTTTGATACCAATTGAAGTCAATGGGCAGTAAATCCACTGCTGATTCCACTGCGGTACTTGTGACTGTATCCTTATTGCCTCTGACTGTAAACAATAATGTTCTCATTCACTGACAGCAAACATTTGTAAATAGAATTAAATATGTAAAATATTCTGTATTATCAAACAGCCATAAATCCTTCTAGTTCAAATAACATTTTATTGTTTATGTTTTGTGTTTCATCGGTTTAATACTATTATTAATATAGGTTTGTTTGTTTTTTGTTTCCCACTTATTTGTCTTTCAGCAATAAATCAATGATTTTAGTTATTCCTGATGGTGAAAAAAAGGACAATTTGGCCACTTTCGCTAGGTTTCTTATCATTCAGCCAAAACCAAGCAAAAATGTTATAACCCCAGCACAGATAAGATAGATAGATAGATAGATAGATAGATAGATATGAGATAGATAGATAGATAGATAGATATGAGATACATAGATAGATAGATATGAGATAGATAGATATGAGATAGATAGATATGAGATAGACAGATAGATATGAGATAGACAGATAGATAGATAGATAGATAGATAGATATGAGATAGATAGATAGATAGATATGAGATAGATAGATAGATATGAGATAGATATATATGAGATAGATATATAGATATGAGATAGATAGATATGAGATAGATAGATATGAGATAGATAGATATGAGATAGATAGATATGAGATAGATATATAGATATGAGATAGATAGATAGATAGATATGAGATAGACAGATAGATAGATAGATAGATAGATATGAGATAGATAGATAGATATGAGATAGATAGATAGATAGATAGATATGAGATAGATAGATATGAGATAGATAGATAGATAGATAGATATGAGATAGATAGATAGATAGATATGAGATAGATAGATAGATAGATAGATATGAGATAGATAGATAGATATGAGGTAGATAGATAGATAGATATGAGAGCGATAGATAGATATTAAATGGATATATATGAAATAGAGAGATAGATATGAGATAGATAGATAGATAGATGATAGATAGATAGATAGATATGAGATAGATAGATATGAGATAGATAGATAGATAGATAGATATGAGATAGATAGATAGATAGATAGATATGAGATAGATAGATAGATAGATAGATAGATAGATAGATAGGAGATGATACTTTCTCACTGCTGCTGGGCTCCGCCACAAACGGACGTTAGTGTGACGGAACCAGCGGGAGGCATAACGGGCACAGAGGATCCCATTCACTTGAATTGGATTCTCTGACGTCTGTTATGCTGCCGAAAGATGGCATGAGAAAAAGATGACGGGCGGTAGCGGTAGTATGAAAGGAGCCATTGATAGATAGATAGATAGATAGATATGAGATAGATAGATATGAGATAGATAGATAGATATGAGATAGAGAGATATGAGATAGATAGAAGATAGATAGATAGATAGATAGATATGAGATAGATAGATATGAGATAGATAGATGGATATGAGATAGATAGATAGATATGAGATAGATAGATAGATAGATAGATAGATAGATAGATAGATATGAGATAGATGGATAAATATGAGATAGATGGATAGATATGAGATAGATAGATATGAGATAGATAGACAGATAGATAGATATGAGATAGATAGATAGATAGATATGAGATAGATAGATAGATATGAGATTGATAGATAGATAGATATGAGATAGATAGATATGAGATAGATAGATAGATATGAGATAGATAGATAGATATGAGATAGATAGATAGATATGAGATAGATAGATATGAGAGAGATAGATAGATAGATATGAGATAGATAGATAGATATGAGATTGATAGATAGATAGATATGAGATAGATAGATAGATAGATAGATAGATAGATATGAGATAGATAGATAGATAGATAGATAGATAGGAGATGATACTTTCTCACTGCTGCTGGGCTCCGCCACAAACGGACGTTAGTGTGACGGAACCAGCGGGAGGCATAACGGGCACAGAGGATCCCATTCACTTGAATTGGATTCTCTGACGTCTGTTATGCTGCCGAAAGATGGCATGAGAAAAAGATGAAGGGCGGTAGCGGTAGTATGAAAGGAGCCATTGATAGATAGATAGATAGATAGATAGATAGATATGAGATAGATAGATATGAGATAGATAGATAGATATGAGATAGAGAGATATGAGATAGATAGAAGATAGATAGATAGATAGATAGATAGATAGATATGAGATAGATAGATATGAGATAGATAGATGGATATGAGATAGATAGATAGATATGAGATAGATAGATAGATAGATATGAGATAGATGGATAAATATGAGATAGATGGATAGATATGAGATAGATAGATATGAGATAGATAGACAGATAGATAGATATGAGATAGATAGATATGAGATAGATAGATAGATAGATAGATAGATAGATATGAGATAGATAGATAGATATGAGATTGATAGATAGATAGATATGAGATAGATAGATATGAGATAGATAGATAGATATGAGATAGATAGATAGATAGATAGATATGAGATAGATAGATAGATATGAGATAGATAGATATGAGAGAGATAGATAGATAGATATGAGATAGATAGATAGATAGATATGAGATTGATAGATAGATAGATATGAGATAGATAGATATGAGATAGATAGATAGATAGATAGATAGATAGATATGAGATAGATAGATAGATATGAGATAGATAGATAGATAGATAGATAGATATGAGATAGATAGATATGAGAGAGAGAGAGATAGATAGATATGAGATAGATAGATAGATAGATAGATATGAGATTGATAGATAGATAGATATGAGATAGATAGATATGAGATAGATAGATAGATATGAGATAGATAGATAGATAGATATGAGATAGATAGATATGAGATAGATAGATAGATATGAGATAGATAGATAGATAGATAGATAGATATGAGATTGATAGATAGATAGATATGAGATAGATAGATAGATAGATAGATAGATATGAGAGAGAGAGATAGATATGAGATAGATAGATAGATATGAGATAGATAGATAGATATGAGATAGATAGATATGAGATAGATAGATATGAGATAGATAGATAGATATGAGATAGATAGATAGATAGATAGATATGAGATTGATAGATAGATAGATATGAGATAGATAGATAGATAGATAGATAGATAGATATGAGAGAGAGAGATAGATATGAGATAGATAGATAGATATGAGATAGATAGATAGATATGAGATAGATAGATAGATATGAGCTAGATATGAGATATATAGATATGAGATAGATAGATGTGATCTAGATATGAGATCTATCTATCTATATCATATCTATCTATCTATCTCATATCTATCTATCTATCTATCTATCTCATATCTATCTATCTCTCTTTCTATCTATCTATCTCTCTCATATCTATCTATCTATCTCATATCTATTTATCTATCTATCTCATATCTATCTATCTATCTCATATCTATCTATCTATCTCATACCTATCTATCTATCTCATATCTATCTATCTATCTCATATCTATCTATCTCATATCTATCTATCTCATATCTATCTATCTCATATCTATCTATCTCATATCTATCTATCTATCTATCTCATATCTATCTATCTCATATCTATCTATCTATCTATCTATCTCATATCTATCTATATCATATCTATCTATCTATCTCATATCTATCTATCTATCTATCTATCTCATATCTATCTATATCATATCTATCTATCTATCTCATATCTATCTATCTATCTCTCTCATATCTATCTATCTGTCTACAAATAACCTTCCTATAAAACATATAATATAAATAACACAGCCCGATGACCCTACAGACTTGGCGATGATCTCCTGCTCCCCAGAGAACCTTCTCATCCCGATCACAACCTGCACAAGACTTAAACCTTTTATGTCCCTTCTGGGGAAAAATTGCTAAAATCTGACATTTAAAATGTTCAGCAAATATAGTGGAAATCAGGTAAATTTTAGGGGGGGGGACTGACTTATAAGTAAAGTAAGAGCCTGTGCTTGTAGCAGTGGGTGGGAGGGGGGCACCATCCGGCTGGGAGAAATATTTGGGTTACTTTTATCCCAGCGATATGAAATGTCACATATAAGCCAGACCCCTGGGGGGCCGGTGGGGGCCGGTGCGGGGGCAGCACAGATATCCAGCTGCAGGCGAACGCAAGCTTCAGCAAAGCAGTGCCCATGAGATGTCCATAGCGGGGTCATCACATGCTCCTAATGCCCGCTAATGTGACAGATGCTCACCCCTGGCCAGGATTTAGGATGGGTCCCTGTAGGACGGAGCGGGCCAGGTGATGGGCCTTGTGTTGGTTATTTGGAGATAATACGCCATGGATGTGCCCGGGCTTTGACAGACAACAATGACTAATGAAGTATACAGAGCTGTAGATGCCATACCTGCTGCCAGCTTGTCAGTGCCCACGCAAGTGTCACTCACTGCCCCAACATTGGATGATGAGCGCCAGCCTTTTCTGCTTGGCATAGAGATCTGTGCCTCTATATATCTTTTCATGCCAATGTTCACATCATTGCACGTGGCCTGGCAGCCAATAGGAGGGGAGGCCGGGCTGACCCCCTTTACCACAGCTGGGGCCCGGCCCTCCCCTGTGCACCTGGGATGCCCTGTTTTTGCAGGATTTCAGTGGTTTAGCCACAGAGGTTTTACAGAGCCTGGTTCTCATAGGGGCTTGTTGGCGGCTGGAGAGAGGCAGAGCTTGACTGGCACATCTGTGTTATTCTCCGGCACTTCAAAAAAAAAAAAAAAAAACACTTCTGTGTTTTGTGTTTTTGTGGGTCAACAGACCTTGGCACAAAACAGGAGAAAGCTACAGGCGTCAGGCGAATTACGAATAATGATCAACCTACACATATAGGGACCCAAAACTATTTTGTGAAAGAAAAAAAGATATGTGGGAACTACCCACCCCAAAAAAATAACATAAAAAGAATTACGAATAATGGTAAAGACCGGACCCAGATAGTGGGCGATCACCCTGCGGTCTATAGGGACGGTCTCACTGATCGCTTTGTACAGAGATTTCATGCTATAAAAGTCCAAAAAATAGTATATCTATATACAAGACATGAATATGTCATCAATGTCAGATATAAGGGGGGTCTTTTATGGAGACAACTGGTGGGGGGGGCACTTGACCTCATTCCAAAATTGCTTCATTCTCTGCGGGGCATATTAAAATCTTAGTGTTATTTTCAGTGCCACTTTTTACTTTTTTCGCAGTATATAGAAGAATAATACTTCTCTCTATGTATGAGAATATAACTACTATAATACTGCTCCTATATACAAGAATATATATACTATAATACTGCTCCTATATACAAGAATATATCCACTATAATACTGCCCACTATATACAAGAATATAACTACTATAATACTGCCCACTATATACAAGAATATAACTATAATACTGCTCCTATATACAAGAATATAACTACTATAATACTGCTCCTATATACAAGAATATAAATACTATAATACTGCCTCCTATATACAAGAATATAACTACTATAATACTGCTCCTATATACAAGAATATAACTACTATAATACTGCTCCTATATACAAGAATATAACTAATATAATACTGTCTCCTATATACAAGAATATAACTACTATAATACTGCCCCTATATACAAGAATATAACTACTATAATACTGCCTCCTATATACAAGAAAATAACTACTACAATACTGCTCCTATGTATAAGAATATAATTACTATAATACTGCTCCTATATACAAGAATATAACTACTATAATACTGCTCCTATATACAAGAATATAACTACTATAATACTGCCTCCTATATACAAGAATATAACTACTATAATACTGCTCCTATGTACAAGAATATAACTACTATAATACTGCTCCTATACACAAGAATATAACTACTATAATACTGCTCCTATATACAAGAATATAACTACTATAATACTGCTTCCTATATACAAGAATATAACTACTATAATACTGCTCTTATATACAAGAATATAACTACTATAATACTGCTCGTATATACAAGAATATAACTACTATAATACTGCTTCTATATACAAGAATATAACTACTATAATACTGCTCCTATATACAAGAATATAACTACAATAATACTGCTCCTATATACAAGAATATAACTACTATAATACTGCCTCCTATATACAAGAATATAACTACTATAATACTGCCTCCTATGTACAAGAATATAACTACTATAATACTGCCCCTATATACAAGAATATAACTACTATAATACTGCTCCTATATACAAGAATATAACTACTATAATACTGCTCCTATATACAAGAATATAACTACTATAATACTGCTCCTATATACAGGAATATAACTACTATAATACTGCCTCCTATATACAAGAATATAACTACTATAATACTGCTCTTATATACAAGAATATAACTACTATAATACTGCTCCTATATACATGGTATGATAACCTTTATATTAGACATGAGTTTGTCTCTCAATGTATAGTGGATATAGATTCCCTGGTTTAGCGCTGCCTGTGTATTGTATTTCGGCTGACGCTGCCAGTAACATCTGTCCCTCCTGAGTCACAGATCGCACACTGACATTGTCTAATAAAACTCCCATAAGACGTCACAGGATTTGTCTTATGGGAGTCTATTTACTTAGAAAATCGGGTTGTAAGTCTATGTTACTTTCTTACCCGACTGCTTTTTTCCCTGGTATTTATTATTATGTCGCATCCTGTTTGTCGCACGTGGGTTTTGTTGGTTTTGGATTCCAAAAAATCCACAACAATTCAACAAATTCGGGTTGGAAACCTTTATAAATACGTGGGAAAGCTCAGAAATGTCAGGTTACGCCCCTTTTTCGGGTTTGGGAGAATCCACATGGGGTCCACCGGGAAAAAATGTCACATCGTGTCGCAGACTGGCGCACGATGTCTGCGAAATGTCGCAGACAAAGATGCGACAAAAAAAAAATGACAAAACAAGTCGGGTTTAGAATAGCAAACGAGGGCCATAGTGGCGGTTGGCGTTAGCCTTTTAATTGTAGCATGAAGTACTCTATGGGGAAAGCTCCAAGCCGGATGACTGGCGATGCTGGGCGGAGGCTCGTAACGTCAAGGTCACGCCCGCTCGTGACGTCACGGCCACGCCCCCTCAATGCAAGTCTATGGGAGGGGGCGTGACGCCCCCTCCCATAGACTTGCATTGAGGGGGCATGGCCGTGAGGTCACGAGCCTCCGGCGCTGCATTGGACGTTCCAGTGGCGGACCCCCCGCGATCAGACAACTTATTCCCTATAATTTGGATAGGCTAGATGTCTAGGCCAGAGTACCTCTTTAACCCCTTACGCGAGTGGTACCATATTTTGAACCAGCAACTAATATTCCTAAAGCTTTTGTGCATCTAAAATAAAATTGTTACAAAGTATCTTGAAATATCTTCAGTTCCTATATTGGCAGATACTTTGCAGACCCCTGCTCTATACCTCTTCCCATGATATCACCGCTGCTCTATACCTCTTCCCGTGATATCACCCCAACTCTATACCTCTTCCTGTGATATCACCCCTGCTCTATACCTCTTCCCGTGATATCACCCCTGCTCTATACCTCTTCCTGTGATATCATCCCTGCTCTATACCTCTTCCCGTGATATCACCCCAACTCTATACCTCTTCCTGTGATATCACCCCTGCTTTATAACTCTTCCCGTGATATCACCCCTGCTCTATACCTCTTCCTGTGATATCACCCCTGCTCTATACCTCTTCCTGTGATATCACCCCTGTTCTATACCTCTCCCCGTGATATCACCCCTGCTCTATACCTCTTCCCGTGATATCACCCCTGCTCTATACTTCTTCCAGTGATATCACCCCTGCTCTATGCCTCTCCTTGCGATATCACCCCTGCTCTATACCTCTTCCCGTGATATCACCCCTGCTCTATACATCTTCCCTTGATATCACCCCAACTATTTACACCTACCTGTGATATCACCCCTGCTTTATAACTCTTCCCGTGATATCACCCCTGTTCTATACCTCCTCCTGTGATATCACCCCTGCTCTATACCTCTTCCCGTGATATCACCCCTGCTCTATACATCTTCCCTTGATATCACCCCAACTATTTACACCTACCTGTGATATCACCCCTGCTTTATACCTCTTCTCCTGATATCACCCCTGATCTATACCTCTTCCGGTGATATCACCCCTGCTCTATACGTCTTTCCTTGATTTCACCCCAACTATATACCTCTACCCGTGATATCACCCCTGCTCTATTCCTCTCCCCATGATATCACCCCTGCTCTATACCTCTTCCCGTGATTTCACCCCTGCTCTATACCTCTTCCTGTGATATCACCCCTGCTCTATACCTCTTCCCGTGATTTCACCCCTGCTCTTTCCCTCTCCCCATGATATCACCCTTGCTCTATACCTCTTCTGGTGACATCACCCCTGCTATATACCTCTTCCCGTGTTATCACCCCTGTTATATACCTCTTCCCGTGTTATCACCCCTGCTTTATACCTCTTCCCATGATATCACTCCTGACATTTCCATCCACCATAATTCTGGGCACTGTGCCACTGGTATAGACTCTGATATGTCTTTCCCTCCCTATATTCAGTCCCATTTACGTCCTTCTCACCTGCATCTCGAAACATCTATAAAATCTAAAAAAAAAAATTTTTCCTCACTATTGAAACAGCTAAAATGCACCATTTTTCTGTGCTTTGGAGAAAACCATGGCAAAAACAAAAAATAAAAATAAAAAAAGGCAAAAATGCAATGTGTAAACACAGCCCCAGGGCCAAGTGAATAACTACTACATATCCCGATCCTATAGAAAGAGCAACAGCAGCAGTATACAGATAGAGCTGGATGGGAGGTGTATGACTACTATATATCCTGATACCATAGAGATAGCAGCAGCAGTATACAGATAGAGCTGGAGGTGAGATGTATAAATACTATATATCCTGATCCCATAGAGATAGCAGCAGCAGTATACAGATAGAGCTGGATGGGAGGTGTATAACTATTATATATCCTGATCCCATAGAGATAGCAGCAGCAGCAGCAGTATACAGATAGAGCTAGAGGTGAGGTGCATAAATACTATATATCCTGATACCATAGAGATAGCAGCAGCAGTATACAGATAGCGCTCGATGGGAGGTGTATAATTACTACATATCCCGATCCTATAGAAAGAGCAGCAGTATACAGCAACAGCAGGAGGAGAGGTAGAGGAGAGGTGTCTAACTACCCTTAGAGATAGCAACAGTATATAGATAAAGCTGGAAGGGGAGGTGTATAACTACTATATATATCCTGATCCCATAGAGATAGCAGCAGCAGTATACATATAAAGCTGGATGGGAGATGTATAACTACTATATATACTGATCCCATAGAGATAGCAGCAGTATACAGATAGAGCTGGAGGGGAGGTATATAACTACTATAAATCCTGGTCCCATAGAGATAGCAGCAGTATACAGATAGAGCTGGAGGGGAGGTGTATAACTACTATAAATCCTGGTCCCATAGAGATAGCAGCAGCAGTATACAGGTAGAGCTGGAAGGGGAGGAGTCTTAGAGCCAGCAGGAGGATCTTATTAATGCTGATGTCATCCTATAGTTCACAGGAAGTCAGTTGCCCCTGAGCTGACTCTTCTCTCACATTAAACACTGTGATTTTCTGTGGCTCAGACTGGTAATAACATGACCCAGTTACAGTAATAAAACGTATGGATGCAGCTGTGCTGGAATAAAGCAGATGTCGCTATAAAACTAGTGATGGTAAACGTGCATTATTTGGGGAAAGACAAAGAAGTCTGAGATGCTTCTCTGGGACCCCTATTGATCCTGAACAAGAAGGGGCCACTGGGTTGGTTACACTTCTTTGCATAGTGGTGCCCCCAGGCCAGGTAGCTGAGCAGGGAATTGCAGCTGGTTCTATTCAGTCAGACTATCAAGAAATTGGCTGCTACAGATCCAGAGAGGGGGCAGTCCCCCCCCCCCACTCCAGACCCCCTTTAATATATCCGTAATATTTGGCAGAGCTATGGGGGGTTACCTCTGCACCCCTATAACTCCACCATATAACGTGTATAGGGGCAAACCAGTAAATATCAAGCTCACTAGTGTGTGAACTATGACAACTGCATTATCCCGAAGTATAATACGTCACAACATCGAAGTGTTAACATCTTTATAGTTATTTGTCCTTATAGTTATTTGTCACTCGTTCTAATGCTGATACTGCCCCCAAGAGGTGACTGTACAAATAGCACATCATTCACACTATAACTACAGTACAGTCTAAAGCAGTGATCTTCAACCTGTGGACCTCCAGATGTTGCAAAACTACAACTCCCAGCATGCCCGGACAGCCGTTGGCTGTCCGGGCATGCTGGGAGTTGTAGTTTTGCAACATCTGGAGGTCCACAGGTTGAAGACCACTGGTCTAAAGCCATGGTCTGCATTGTGTGTCCTTGTATTGCAGGACAAAAATAAGGAAGATTTGGAAAACAATTGTAATTCCTATCAATAGATGGGGGCAGGATTCAGGTAGGGGAGACTCCAAGTGTTGTTCCACCTCAGTGGTCTCCAAATTGTGGGGATACAGCTGTTGCAAACTACATTTTCCAGCATGCCCACACAGCCATTGGCTGTCCGGTCATGCTGGGAGTTGTAGTTTTGCAACAGCTGGATGCCCACAATTTGGAGAATACTGATGTTATACACAGGCTCCACTCCAAAATAGAGCTGGTGTACAACATCATTGGCCAATGCTGCCAAGAAAAAAAACACCTGCGTATGGTGTCGCAATAAACAATAAAGCAACTTACTATTATAGTTTTGTTATCCAAAATAAACATCTATTTTAGCTGCGGGTTTCTTCCTGTAAGCTCCGGTCTCTCCTACCCCTTCCACTCTTGTCAGCACAGGACAAGACCAGTGATGTGAAGAGGGGAAGCTGGTATTACTGTTCATTAGATAAGGCAGCAGTGAGCCTATTCTAAATGAAACTACTGCGACTGAAAACAGCTTCCTGCTGCCTTATCTAATAATGTATAAATCTAATGAGCAGTAATACAAGCTTCCCCCCTTACATCACTGATCTGGTCACGTGCTGATAGGAGGGGAGGGGGGAGGAGGGATCAGAGCTCTGCTCTCAGTGACATGATGTCACAACTTGCAGGAAGAAACCCACAGCTGAAGTGATCTGTTCACTTTGGATAAAAACATTATATTAGTTAGTTGCTTTGTTATATATTTTGATGATACCATACACAGGTTGTTTGTTTTGTGGACAAGCCTTTTAATGCTCCAAACTAACTCTTTCAAGCATATCTATAATTTCTGATAACTCTTCATTATCGTTGTACATGAGTAACAATATTTCTAATCGCATTTGTCACCAGTTTTCCCCTTTGCAGGCTCCATCTCTTATTTTCAGTTCTCTCTTAGCCAGAGGGTGGAGCCTAGCTCCCATACACTGCGCACAAAGAGAAGGGGATCTTGCTCCCCTATATTTCTTTACATGCCCCCAAGAACGGAAGAATGGAGGACGTTATAGAGCAGTACTAAGCAGTATAAGCTATGAACCAAGCACTGAGATTTTATACTCACTAAAAGCTCTTTTAGTCTCTCTCTCTCTGCCTCTTTCGCTCCAGCCTTTCCATCCTCCTCCCTGTGAATGATACATTTAGAAAAACCATTACTTACAATTAACATTTTGTGTGGCAACCTGGGGGAGTACAGTGTTGTGCTGAAGTGGGTCTGCTGGTACTTGTAGTTCCACAACTAGTATGTCACAGGTATATTAAAGGGGTACTCCACTGGAAAACATTTTGTGTTTTTTTTAATGAACTGGTGCCAGAAAGTTAAACAGATTTGTAAATTACTTCTATATAAAACTCCTAATCCTTCCAGGACTTATCAGCTGCTGTATGCTCCACAGAAAGTTATTTTCTTTTTGAATTTCCTTTCTGTCTGACCACAGTTCTCTCTGCTGACACCTTTGTCCATGTCAGGAATTGTCCAAAGCAGGAGAAAATCCCCATAGCAAACCTATCCTACTCTGGACAGTTCCTGACATGGACAGAGGTGTCAGCAGAGAGAACTGTGGTCAGACAGAAAGGAAATTCAAAAAGAAAAGAACTTTCTCTGGAGCATACAGAAGCTGATAAGTACTGGAAGGATTAAGATTTTTAAATAGAAGTCATTTACAAATCTGTTTAACTTTCTGGCACCAGTTGATTTAAAAAAATTTAAAGTTTTCCAGCGGAGTACCCCTTTAAAGGATAGGGGGATAAGATGCCTGATCGCGGGGGTCCCACCGCTGGGGACACCCGTGATCTTGCACGCCGCACCCCATTTATAATCAGTCCCTGGAGCTTGTTCGCTCCGGGTCTGATTACTGTTGATCACAGGGCCGGAGCGTTGTGACGTCAAGGCTCCGCCCCGTGTGACGTCCCGCTCTGCCCCCCTCAATGCAAGCCTATGGGAGGGGGCGTGACATCTGTCTCGCCCCCTACCATAGGCTTGCATTGAGGGGCGGAGCGTGATGTCACACGGGGGGGGCGGAGGCGTGACATTACACGCCGCCGGCCCTGTGGTTGCCGGTAATCAGACCCGGATCGAACACGCTCCAGGGACTGATTATAAATGGGGTGCGGCGTGCAAGATCACGGGGGTCCCTGGTTTCCCAACCAGGGGTGCCTCCAGCTGTTGCAAAACTACAACTCCCAGCATGTTGGACTATATAGTAGTATATAGTATAGGTCAGTGTTTCCCAACCAGGGGTGCCTCCAGCTGTTGCAAAACTACAACTCCCAGCATGTTGGTCTATATAGTAGTATATAGTATAGGTCAGTGTTTCCCAACTAAGGGTGCCTCCAGCTGTTGCAAAACTACAACTCCCAGCATGTTGGTCTATATAGTAGTATATAGTATAGGTCAGAGTTTCCCAACCAGGGGTGTCTCCAGCTGTTGCAAAACTAAAACTCCCAGCATGTTGGTCTATATAGTAGTATATAGTATAGGTCAGTGTTTCCCAACCAGGGGTGCCTCCAGCTGTTGCAAAACTACAACACCCAGCATGCCCGGACAGCCAATGGCTGTCCGGGCATGCTGGGTGTTGTAGTTTTGCAACAGCTGGAGGCAATCTAGTTGGGAAACACTGATATAGTATATGCTGCAACATTCCAGGAGTTGGAGGATTGGTTGGATAAATACCGGCCATTGCATTGCTGGTATTTTTAATATAAAAAAAAAATGTCAGGGTGGCCAAAATACCGGCTGTGCTGGTAAAATACGGGCCAGGTGGCGACCCTATAACTGGACCTATGTGCGTCACTTGAGGATTAATCTGACTGGGTTGTGTACTAACTCATTGAATTGGGACTTGGAAATGCTCAGGCTTCAGTCCTATGTATCTGCGCAAACTGGCCAGGACCTTCCCGGGGGTGGGCCGAGATAAACCTGTACGATCCCCACACCACTTAAAGGGGTACTACCGTGGAAAATCAATTTTAAATCAACTGGTGCCAGAAAGTTAAACAGATTTGTAAATCACTTCTATTAAAAATTCTTAATCCTTCCAGTACTTTTTAGGAGCTGTATACTAAAGAGAAATCCAAAAAAGAAATGCATTTCCTGTGATGACTAAATAAGTACATTTAGTATGTTCTTTCCCTTTGTTCCCATGTTCTGCTTTAGGAGATGTCATACTACTCTTTGGTCACAAGATGGCAGTGTTACCTAAATTAAATCCTCTGCAGCCTAAAGGAGAGATTTATCAATACCTGTCCAGAGGAAGAGCTGCTGAGTTGCCCATAGCAACCAATCAGATCACTGCTTTCCTTTTTCAGAGGCCTTTTCAAAAGTGAAAGCAGCGATCTGATTGGTTGCTATGGGCAACTCACCAACTTTTCCTCTGGACAGGTTTTGATAAATCTCCCCCCAATGCATTTTGTATGTATGTAGATCACTGTTTTCCAACCGGGGTGCCTCCAGCTGTTGCAAAACTACAAATCCCAGCATGCCCGGACAGCCTTCGGCTGTCCGGGCATGCCGGGAGTTGTAGTTTTGCAACAGCTGGAGGCACCCTGGTTGGGAAACACTATGATAGGTGAATAACAAGCTGATCAGAGGGGCTCTGACCGATAGGAGTGCGCTGCATTCATCCTGTTGCAGAACTACAACTCCCAGCATGCCCGGACAGCCAAAAGCTTTGTAAAGGAGCCCCATAGCTTCACCCAAGAACCTTATTGGGCTTCTGGCCAGGTCTAGGAAAAAGTCGACCATCAGAATCTAAAGCAGTGTTTCCTAACCAGGGTGCCTCCAGCTGTTGCAAAACTACAACTCCCAGCATACTTGAACAGTCAACAGCTTTGTACAGGGCATGCTGGGAGTTGTAGTTTTGCAACAGCTGGAGTCACACTGTTTGGAAAACACTGAAACAAAGGGATAATAAGCTGGCCGTTGGCTGTCAGGGCATGCTGGGAGTTGTAGTTTTGCAACAGCTGGAGGCTCCCTGGTTGGGAAACACAGGTGTAGACAATGGTGAAACCCTTTCCTTAGTCTTTCGGCGTAACTGCAAAAGGGAGCAAACTGTAGAAATATATTAAAGGGTCACTCCGGCGATAAACATCTTATCATAGGGGATAAGATGTCTGATCGGCGGGGTCCCGCCGCAGGGGATTCCCGCAATCTCCGGCGCGGCACGCAGGTCATCTATGCACAGAGCGAACTCTGCTCCGTGCTGGATGACTGGCGAGTACTGCTGCCACCCCCTCTCCAGTCATGTCTATGGGAGGAGGCGTGACAGCTATGTACTAGCCGTCACCCCCCCCTCCCATAGACATGAATGGAGAGGGGTGTGGGTTGACGTCACGAACACGGAAGCTCCAAGCTTCCATGTTCCGGATGCCGCCGCTGCCGGCCCGGAGATCGTGGGGTTCCCCCGCGATCAGACATCTTATCCCCTATCCTTTGATACAGAATACTGTATCTACGAATGGTGCGCACAGTAATGTCCATTTCTGGTAACAGACAAGAGGAAGGTAGTAAGAAGGTTAAAGTGGTAAAATTTTGAGGGAAAACTGAAGATAAAAAAAATACTATTTTAATTGCCAGAGAGACCATAACATTGGAATTTAACCTTTAGACCACACAAGGAATACATGTACGCGCTAAAAGACTTTGAAGTGAGCTAAGAAGCCGCCCTCACTCCAAAGCCCGTGATAAAATACTGCGATCAGCAGCCAAGACTCGCCAACGATCGCCAAATATCGGCGATTACCATTATGACCAACATTTAACCCTTTAGAGGTCATGATAAATTTCAACAAAGGCATTGAAAATATGGAAATACACGTACCGGAGGCTTGGGGGCCCACACTGCGACCTTTCTGTATAGTCTGCCTTTGGCAGGTTGTACAATTGGATCACCAATATCACTGATCAGCGCTTTACCATTGCATAGCACTAAACAGTAATAGCAATAGAAAGATTGCTATTAAAGGGTTAGGCTGGGTTCACATCACGTTTTTGCCATACTGTTTTCAATCAGTTTTTCTAAAGAAAACCGTATGGCAAAAAAAACGGATGGAACAGTATGGGAAAAAGTAAACCGTATGGGTTTTTAAACTGTATACTTTTTTTAAATGTGCATACAGTTCCGTCTGTTTTTATTTAAAAAAAAAACATAAGTTTTTTAAAATTTTGTCCATTGGGGACTTTAGGATGCAAATGCGCATGTGCAAAGTAAAAATCGTATACGGTTTCCCGTATGGAACTGTATACATGTGCGTTTTCCATTGACGTCCATGTTAAAAAAAAAATGTATGCGGTTGCAGTACGGTTTTTAAACCGGAGTCAAAACTGTGGTTGTCTCCCATTAAAAATGGACAACATTTTTTTTTTTATAAAAACAGACGGAACTGTATGCACTTTTAAAAACAGTATACAGTTTAAAAACACATACGGTTTACTTTTTCCCATACTGTTCTATCCGTTTTTTTGCCATACGGTTTTCTTTAGAAAAACTGATTGAAAACAGTATGGCAAAAATGTGATGTGAACCCAGCCCTATTCCGGGCAAAAACATCTTATCCCCTATCCAAAGTATAGGGGATAAGATATGTGATCGCGGGGGGCCTGCTGCTGTGACCCCCACGATCTCCCTGCAGCACCCGCATTCTATGCAGGGCTGCGTCTCCAGTTTTGGAAATCTCCGGGACTGGGGACGTGACGTCAAGCCATGCCCCCTCCATTCATGTCTATGGGAGGGGGTGTAACGGCCGTCACGCCCCTTTCCATAGACATGTATGGAGGGGGCGTGGCTTGATGTCACATCCCCAGTCCCGGAAACCTGGAGGTTTCCGAAACTGGAGACGCAGCCCCGCATAGGGTGCTGCAGGGAGATTGCGGGGGGTCCCAGCAGTGGGCCCCCCGCAATCACACATCTTATCCCCTATCCAAAGGATATCCAAAGATGTTTTTGCCCGGAATACCCCTTTAATAGTCCCCTATTGGGGCTTTTAAAAATGTGTAAAAAAAAAATTAGTTTTAAAAACAGTTTTTAAAATTCCCCTTTTGCCATTTTACAAAAAAAAGTGTAAAAAAAAAAAGAATAAACATATTTGGCATTGCCGCCTGCAGGAATTTCAGAACTATAAAAATATAATCAATAACAAAAAATAAAGAAAAGGGGGCCCTCCCATAAGTCTTCTTCCATCAGGGATTTTATTCATTGCTTCACATTAGTACAGTGAGGACGCCGGTTTTGTTCTCAAAATACCAGGACACCGGACCAGCGTGTTGCGGGAGCCATGATGGTAATAGCTATTTCGCGCCGCTCACAGCGCTTCTCCAGACCAGATTACAGAATTCTGACTTTAAAGGGGTATTCCAGGAAAAAAAATGTTATATCAACTGGCTCCAGAAAGTTAAACAGATTTGTAAATTATTTCTATTAAAAATTCTTAATCTTTTCAATAATTATCAGCTGCTAAAGTTGAGTTGTTGTTTTCTGT